>NC_079168.1:79005439-79275439 GCF_947568905.1 Ostrea edulis
ACCAGCAAATTATCTCCCTTGCGTTGAACAAAATTTCAACCAATGAAACAAATTAGAATTTTCACATCATGCATTTTCTACAAATCACAATGGAGAGGAAGTGCAGTGTCCTAAGATTGTAAAATACTTCATGATGTGTACCGTCTTTAAAAGAAAACGGTGATAACAGGACACTGAACAGAAAAGTGGGCCCATGAAAGAATATTTTGCAATCGGAGTCCACAATAAAAACATTTATTATGAATGAAGACAAAATGTGGGCACCATCGAAAAGCAATGCATGGACAGTCAATACAGAAAGCAGATATGAGTAATATTGCAAGCATTGGTTTAGTCCATTGTACACAAAACATTGAAGATGATAGGTCCATTATAAAATGAAATACAAACATCTGAGAGTAAACAATGAATGTTTCTACGTTTATCGTTGAACACTGAAGCTGGTGTGATTTTTCGGGGATACACATAATTATCTTCTCAAAGGTCTGACCTCGATGTACATGTAGTTCACTGTAACCCCGAACTCTGTCAGAGGTAACATTTGTGGCGTGTTTGCTGTTTCCCGTACCCCCATACTTTTAGGGCAGACGTTTATTACTTATTCACTGATGGTTTCCTATGTTGTTAAATATTTCTGGACGGATATTGACAGATAGGGCATGATCCCGGATATGAGGGACACAGTTGAATATATCACAACAGCGAGTAATATCAATGTAAAGGCATCTGATTGTAGAAATTAAGGAAAAATCGCCCTTAAAAATTAATTCATGGCGTATCAAATTCGTTATTTTCATAAACATTCACAGTGGCGGATCTAGAGGGGTTACACCCCCCTCTCTTGAAAATTTTCTGGATCCGCCACTGATTGATGTGAATTTAAGTTATGGAAATGCCACGGTCCAAATACAATAGTTTGGCAAATCATGAAATTAGAGTATGAATTTTTTAAAATAGAACAGCCATTGTTTCATTTAAAGGGTTTGGCAGCAATGATAAATAGCGTTGGAGGTTGCTTGGGGGTTGCTTGGGATTCGCAGTACTGTAGTGATGCAACATAAACCACGCATGCGCGTAAAACAGTAAGTTTTAAAGTTTTGACAAATTTTTCCACCGTGTGAAAACGCTGTTAAATCATCGCACATACGTACATGTATTTATAAGGCTGTGTGACATGTCATGCATCATTTCACCGGTTTTAACCAAAATTATTTGAATTTAAATCGGTGTACTTACAAATAATAGTCACTCAGTATTTCTAATGCACCAATCTTGCTTTTCACTGCTTCAAGCATGTGATTGTGGGAAAGTTGATACTTTAAAAACTAACTGATCTGCTTTAACGTAATTTTGAACAAAGAAAAACAGATGAACATCGGATCATGCAATTTCAAAGGTTTGCCTTGTCACAATGGTCGCAGTGTAAACGTACGGTGACATTTACACCCGATCTGTGCGCATAAAATGAAGGTTTTTGCAATGGCTGGGTATGTAGCCTTCCTGTTATCCCAGTTGCAGCTGACCTACATCACATGATGCCGAGCACACAGGTCTATGGCCTCAGTCCCGGCATCATAATGATCGGACGGGTTTATACAGCTAACATTTAAACTCGCTATCAACATGGAAACTGTTTATCCATCCGAGCCCCATACTTCACACGAGTGTTGGAGTATGTTGTAATGATTCTTTCTGCTATTTTTAAAAACAAGATATAGCTATTGATTAATTCCTCATATATTAAGCATTAAATGGCTCTTGCCTTTCTGCTAGATACAGTTAAATGGTAAGCTATCCGCAGTGGTAGAGGCGATTAGGATTAACACTTCGAGAACATGCGTCCCTCTAAAATCTACTTTCTCAATATTTGATATTGACAGTTAGGGAACTAAATAAATTTTATATCATATGAAGACAAATTGAGCTGTAAATGGAAAAATCGAAATGGCATATTCCACTGAATGAAATTGACGAGCAATATAAAAGTCGATTTATCGACTAAATTTTGCAACCCGTAATAAAAGTTGTACTTAGGGAGCAACAATGTGGAAACCGTGACGATAATTACTAATTAACTCAACACCACGAACTATTTTCTTGTCGCGGAATAAATATTCTTCTACAAATTTGAACAAGGTCGGCTTTGAAAAAATATAAAAAGTAATAGATACCCTTCAAGTCCTGGAAATAAAATTCAGCGGTTTACTAAAATCCAGATTAGTAAGTAACATTTTTCATGCAGCAAAGGATACGAAAGAAGTATTTTTCTATCGGGTCCATCACTACCAGCATGCTGGCTAACTCCCACTGGAAATACCAGTATTTTATCCAGGCTATGAATCTCCTTATCCACTCCATCACTCGTATAGTCAATCTACCACCCCGAAACAGATGCCCTCAATCGGAACCGAGCAGTGAGTATTTGTCCTTGGAAACCGTCAATGTTTTTTTTCTGCTGGTTTCAAAGCAGGTAACTATTTTGCAATACTATTTAAATTGCAGTTCAATAATGCTTCTTCAATCGAAGACCGTTTAGAAAAGCGCCAGTACGCTATTTAAAACGAGCTTGACCTTCGATATTCTCTGCTCGGTTGATCTTCCGAAGATCAATTCTTATCCCTTATCCCACCTCTAGCGGTAAAACTGTACAATACAAAGTGAACTTTTGTAATATACAATATAAATATCGTCTACCTGCCGTCACTTTCCTTATTAAGTTATTGAACAATTAAACATTTCTGAACCATGCGATTTTGTTTATTCAACAGCTTTGTTCCCCGTATTAAGGTGGCTCATCACATGAAAATCTTATTTCACGACCTGTTATTTAAAATACCTTATAAGAAGTATGATTTCCCCATAGAAGGAGTGATACGAGCTCTCAGTTATTTTATATGAATTTTTAGCATTTTTTCGGAATACATTCATTCTCTATTTCCTCCATGTGGAGATATAGCAATGTAAGTTACCATACAATTGCATATACATCAATATTACATAGTGAACAGACATATATATATATATATATATATATATATATATATAGTGGGATAAATCTCCGATATAATCTTTTAGAGTGCTCGACGTGATCTCACGGAGCTACATAAATTGATGATCAGATGGAGTTCAATCACATAACATTTATTTCTCTACAGGCTGTTTCGTAAGGGGATGGTTTCCCCTCACTCGTCGGGAGAAAAATTACATCTAACGAAAAACATCGGTTGTAGCGACAAGTATAGAGAATTTTGATATGACTATACAAACACTTTGTTATCAATATTTTGCGTGTGCTCTGTACCTTTGGTCAGTCTGACAAAACAACCAAGGCCTTTCTTTAAGATAAAAGAATTTTTAATACGTGAATTAATTGTATAAAAGTCATAACGCGATATATCCCTTCCCCGGTCCCTGAGGATGAAAGTCCTCGTCTGGGTGACTGATACACTCACGCTTAATGGTTAATGGTGTCCTGGTAATGGACGGCAGATAAATAATTGTGTCCTGGTAATGGACGACAGGTAAATAATTGGCCCTAGTAATGGACTATGAATGATAAATTTGTCTTGGAAATGGACTATGACGAAATATAATTTGATTGGTAAATAAAGCACTATATTAGTAAGGGAATGAGAAGATGTGCGTTTATGATGTTTAAAAACAATATAAGATCATAATTATGATGAACTTTAAACAGAAGCGAAGGGACACCCGGAACTTTCACTTCAATATGGTAATTATAATAGGTGTAAATAGGGCGCTTCACAACTTATATAATTTGCATAGAGAACCAATGCGTGAGCGTTTTGTAATTGAAACCGCATGCGCTGCGTCTAAACCGTGGAAAGAATCCATGAATGGTATGTGGCGATTACATTGGTTATTTGCGTCTAAAATATAACTAATCTATGGAAAGCCAAAGGGTTCAATATTCTGTCTTTGTAATTATGTATTTGTTGTTCCTAAATGCACCATCGGTTCAATGTAAACACCGGTAGAAAAATGTTAATCGTTATCTTGACATTTGTAGTGCATAACGGTATATTCGTCATTTGAATTGCATAAGATGTAAATGGAATTATTATATGTTTGTGTAGATACGTAACAAGTGAATGCATTATATATTTAATGTAAATTTGAAATTGGATCTTCGTCATCCGTAGTTGAGCATTTGCACATTGTAGTTTGTTAAGCCTATGTGAGTTGTGGTAAATGTGTTTTGGTAATCCGTCCGATGTTAGTTCGACATTCGCATTTGCGCAATTCAACATTTGTAAATTGTTCTACCATTATGACGACAGAGGGCGCGCGCTACATCGTATCTTTTGGGAAACAGACTATAGAATCATATAGGAGGACCAGTTAACACTCGGGACTACTTGGGTGTCTAGCACACTCAACATTAACCGGTTGGTGCTAAAAGTCGTTGAAAATATGCTGCTGAAGTAGTTTGATCAGAGACTTGATGTAGAACATTGTTGTAAGTATCAATATAGATGACTGGACTGATTTTTTCCATGAGTTTACTTTAAACAAATAGTGTATGCCATTTAGTAACCATATACCACCAGGGACGTTACATTTATTTGTGCGAGACCAAGAACTTTTGTACATATTTGCTTTGATTGGGATTGATTTTCGTTTTCGCGCCCCTTTCCCATCATTTTTGCATTGCTGTCACTGAAATACGTAATTCACAATATTAAATAGTTAATATGTACATTGTAAGAATTCTAAAACACGCAAAAACTAGTCTGGTTTCATAGGCGTCAGAAAGTGGGGGGGGGGGGGGGGGGGGGGGGGCTAAACCAACAAAAAAGTTTCTACGTCGTTTGGGGGGGGGGTTATTATGTCTATTATGTCTATCTTTGCAAAAAAAGTGGAGGAGGGGGGGGGGGCGCTAAGCCCTTCCCTAGTCCCCCCTCCCCCCGGTTCCGACGCCTATGGGTTTTATATTTGTAAACAAAGTGAATCAGTTATCATTTACCAGTTCTTTTCATTAAATGACAGCCAACCTTGAATGTAACCTATTTAAAGTTTTTATGTAATAGACCAATCGGGCTATTTTTCCATAATTTTTACTAGGCCAGGCCATAAAACCAGTAGCCTGAGCCATGGCCTAGATTTGAATTTTACATTATTTCCACAAGCACTTGTTTCGTATCTGATCACCCCCTTCTTTTTCTCTCCACAAGATAGCTAACTCAGTTTCAGACAACCCAATTTCAAAACTCCTATATTTTTGTTAAAAATGTATCATTAATCAACATTACCGGGGGTATTTTGATATAGTTTAATTTGAGATACCTTTCTCTTGTCAAAAAAAATTGTTCCAGTTGTCCTCTGTCAAGCCTCTTTATTGTAAACCACTCATTTTGTCTGTTTAAAGCAGAGAAAGAAACATTATCTTTTTATTTCATAGTCTAGCTGTTAGAGGTTATTTATAAACCTTGTTGGCCACATATAGAGTACTTGTACATATCTGTAAATATACGCTTCCTAGACTATAAATATTTAGAGGATGTAGAAGTATTCTTGCACTTAATTTTTTACTCAAAGCAAACACGAGAATAGAGGGGAAACAACTGAAAATCCCACGATACAGTTAATTACACTAAAAAAGAGTAACAATTCCATTTTTAGTGTAACAATTGCCCTGTTAGGAAATTGTGTACAACCTTTTAAACAGTCGTAGTGATGAACCATCGGAATATTTTTTCATGATTGATTATCAGTATAATCGGACGCACTATAATTGATTGATAATCGATTAATTTCAAGTATTAAATTTGTTTATTATTGAATGAAGAATGAATTGGTAAAGAATTTGGGGTGATTTCTGAAATGCATTTTTGATGTATTTTTTATCATTGGATTCATTTATCAAATTAATACTTATGAATTAGTTACATTCACAGAAAATAAATCAAGAAAGCATGAGAATAAATTACTTTAAGTTATATTTTGATTAATCGATTATCAAAAATTTTAATAGATTATCTATAATCGGGGGCCATTTCGATTAGATAATCGAATTTTTCTATTAATCAGTACATCGTCGGAGAAGAAACTCTACTTATGATAAACAGAAGGAATGCAGCTCATAGTAAAAATATGGTATGAATTTGCTTATCAAAATATCTTCCTTGCACAAAATAAAATAATTTACCTCGGACTTCGAAAGGCAGGGAAAATAGTAGCTCCGAGGGAATATCACATAAACTGGTCCTCCAATATGATTCTATAGTCTGTTTCCCAAAAGATTCGATGTAGCGCGCGCCCTCTGTCGTCATACAATTCACAATTACAACAACGATGCAGTAAACGAATGAGCAAATTCGAATGTCGAACTATCATCGGACGGATTACCATAATTTTTTACTGTAACTCGCAACTGCAATGTGCAAATGCTCAAATATGGATGACGAAGATCTAATTTCAAATTTACATTGAATAAATGATGCATTCACTTGTTACGCATCTACACAGACATTACATTCCTTTACATCTTACGCCATTCAAATAACGAAGACATGTATACCGTTATGTACTACAAATGTCAAGATAACGATTAACATTTTTTCTATTTTATATTGAACCAATGGCGCATTTAGTAACAACAAATACATGATTACACCGATAGAATATTGAACTCTCTGGCTCTCCATATATACATGTAGTGAAAATATATTTACAAAATGTTAAGGAGGACAGACTAATTTATAGATTTCTTAGATAAACACATACAGAGTTTTTTAATCTTACTGGTCGACATAATTTCAAGATTTAATACATTAGGTCTCGTGTAGTACCTACCGTGTAGGTACTCTTTTCTAACATTTGACAAAGCGCTGTGCACATTCTAATATACCTAGTATAATAGAATTCGTCTGCAGTTTTTGATTCGTTACACAAAACACAAAATCTTCCAGTATATGGAATACACATGAAACAATCCTCTGCCAATTTTAGTTGTAATTACGAAATATCCTTTATGTTTAAAGCCTTTCCGAATCGAATGTAAACAACAGATACATGTACCATCGCAAAATTGTACTTTCGCTTTCAATTGTCGTAAATACTTTATGGTAAATATTGATGAAAAGTACAGGATAAAAATAATACTTAGCAATATAATGCACCAAATCATAGCAAAATTTTGACTATGAAATCTCGTATTCGCAAACAAAACGCATTTTTTATCATTCCGGAAAAAATAATTTTATTAAAAAATTCATATAAGACAATGAGAGCTTGTAACACTTTGTCGATGGTGTACTCTGAAGTTGAAATAAAAATATGCTGGAGTTCCTCATTGATAATATTTTCGTAGTCTTTGGTGATCAGGTTTTCCAACAGTCTGTTGGAATTCCCATGTGTTCCTTTATTAGCTGACCTGTTTTCATATTCTGATAAGGAAGAATTTATTCAAATATTTTAATTCATTCAAAAAGAAATAAGGAAAAATCTCTTGCCGTGGCCTTCAATTCGACATTCAGATATATCGATGACGTTTTACATATTAACAATAAGCATTTTCATTTATATGTCGATTTGATAAATCCCAGTGAACTCTAAATAAAAGATACCACAGAGTCCTCCACATCTGCTTCGCACTTAGATATTGAAAACGGCATATCAACGGCAAACTAACAACTTAACTTTATGACAAGTAGGATCATTTCAGCTTTCTCTATTGTCAACTTCCCATATTTATGTAGCAATATTCCATCATTACCTACATGGTGTTTATATCTCTCAACTGATTCGATGCGCAAGAGATGGTTCTGCGCATGATCAGTTTTTAAATCAAGGCAGGCTACTGACAAAACAAATTGAGATTACAGAGGTTTCAACAGTCTCGTTTAAAGTAAGATTTTCGCACGGTATGTCCAGGGGTCCGTGTTTGCCCAACTCTCTATTTTGTAATCCTTATAGGAGTTCTGAGATTGATCACTGTTCATTATCTTCACAGTTAACGAGCCATCAGACAGAATGTTGGTGTAATGAGCCACATTACGCTAGTATACCGGGTGACGAGCCGCGGGATATATCATCACCTTACGCTAGTATACCGGGTGACGAGGCGGAGGGATATGTCATCTTTGACTTTTATCGTACAAGGCAAGCGGTAAATGTAACTTACGGCTGAAATTACCTGAAGGTCCCGGATACCGATTTTTTCGCGATTAAACTCTTCATAGTAAGTAGAATGACATCAAACTTTTTGAAGAATCATACAATTTTTTCTGAGAATTCTATTACGAACTGAACCAGACTATCAGCTACCAAAGATCGGTAAATCTAGTCAGTTCTAGCTGAATCCTGAACACGGTCGCTGATCATGCTGTCGACCAAAGGTCCGCAGATATTATTCAAGGTAAATTAGATAAATCGCACTTGCAAATATGGTGCATCTGTATGTGCAATGAATTGTGTAACCCAACATATCATTTGCAATTATACGTGCACGCACGCGGAAAACCGAGTCGCTTTGGGTGGAGAAAAAGTTCAATGAATAGCTATGATACTATTAATTTGATAATAACAATAATTAACAAGAAGCCCATGGGTCACATCGCTCACCTGAGTCACCTTGGTTCTGCCATTGCTCAGCTGTTGTGATTTTTAGAAGACTTTTTTATCAATCGTTATTACCATGAAAAATTTTGACCCCATATTGTGGCCCCACCCCAGCCCCAAAGGATCGCAACATAACTGAAAATGAATTTACATAACACAGGGATGTATCAACACCAATATGACTAACATGATCGTGGTAAAACCAAGGTCACAAGGACATAGATCATGGTATGATATGAAAGATCTTGCCATAAGAAATCTAAATACGAAATATGAAAGCTGTATCTTAGATAGTTCAGGATATGTTGAAAAAGTCAGCTTTTTATTAAAAGCAAGTTAAATTTTAGGTCAAGGTTACAAGAGCAAACACCGAAGTATATAAAGGTATTGCCGTAAAGAATTTATATACAAAATATAGAAGCTTTTCCTTAAATAGTTCAGGAGATATTGATTAGGTCAGGTTTTTAAGAAAATATGTCAAGGACACAAGATCAAATACGATGTATCATAAGTTCTTGTCATAAAAAATATATATACAAACTATGAAACCCTACCTTGAATAGTTCTGAAGATATTTAACAGGTTATGTTTTCTTAAAATAAGGTCAAATTTCGAGGTCACAAGGTCAAACGTCATAGTATGAAAAATAAACTACCTTGCCATGCCAAATCTATATACGAAATATGAAAGATCTACCTTCACGAAATAATAAAATCTTGCGATAAAGAACCTACTGTATAAGCTGAATTTTTAGCGAGGATTTAATTTTGGCAGTATTAGTGAGTGTGATGAGATCGCTAAAATTGAATGTCGCTAACAATTTATTCCATATCGGAGGTAATTGTTATCTTTCCTGGAATTATAAAGTCGTTAAAATTAGCTCTCGCTAAATACATATATATATACCAATTTTTAAGGAAAAATCGCTAAATTTGTGTCTCGCTAAAATTTCACATAATATTATACGAGTACATGTATATACAAATTATGAAAGTCCTACCTAATATAGTTCAGGAGATATTGAATAGGTCAGGGTTTTTTTCATAAAGTAGGTCAAACCCCAAGGTCAAAAGATGAAATATTATTGTGTAAAAGGTCTTGCCATAAAGAATCTATATACAAAATATGAAAGCGCAACCTAAAATAGTAATGGATATATTTAATAAGGAATGTTTTTCTAGTAGGTCAAACTCCAAGTTCAAGGTCACAAGGTCAATGGTCATGATATGAAGAAATGAAAGGTCTTGCTATAAGAAATATGTAAACAAGATATGCAAGATCTACGTAAAATAGTTTAGGAAATATTTCATAGGTCAGATTTTTATTAAAAGTAAGTCAAACTTCCACGTAAAGGTCAGAAGATCACACACCATTGCATCACATAGAAGGTCTTTCCATAAAGAATGTAGTGTATATACAAAATGCGAGAGCCCTAGCTTAAGTTCAAAGTAGTTCAAGATATATTTTTAAAGAATTTTCCTATATAACTGTATATAACACTTTGATCCCCATGAATTGCACAATACTGGACTTACTCTATGTCAGGAAGTCTTTTCTGGCCCAGTGGTTCTTGAAAAGGAGATTTCAAAAAAAAAAAACATTGCCCCTATATATTCGCATGAAAAACTTTGATCCCACATTGTGGCCCTACCCTACCCCCGAGGCCATGATTTTAACAAACTTCAATCTGCACTATGCCAGAAAGCCTTCATTTAAAGTTGAATTTTCCTGGTCCAGTGGCTTATGAGAAGAGTTTTAATGATTTTCGCTATGTATTCGAATGTAAAAATTTGATCTCCCATTGTGGCCCCAATCTACCCCGGGGCATGGTTTTAATGAACTTGAATTTGTACACTGTTCGGAGGATTTCGTGAAAATTAAGCTCTTCTGGCCCCGTGGTTATCTAGAAGAAGACTTTTAAATGACTCCATCCTATTTTTACACTTTCGTGATTATCTCCCTTTTGAAGGGGACATAGCCCTTCATTTGCACAAAATGTAATTCCCTTCAACCAAGGATGATTTGCACCAAGTTTCATTGAAATTGGCCCAGTGCTTTTGGAGAAGAAAATTTGAAAAGTTTACGGACAGACGGCAATTTAAGGCGATCAGAATAACTCAATTGAGCTTTCAGCTCAGGTGAGCTAAAGCATCATACGAATCATCTAGTTGCATCATACACTTAAATAGAATAGATATGATCAGCATTTTCTTTTGAAGCCAACATTTTCAACAAAAATACAAATACAATTTATTTACATGAAAATAATGATACAAAGATTTTAATAGCATAATTTTAAAAAGTCTACACAACAGCCATCAAGGCTCTCTTTACTTTGTGAAATTGTTCAATTATAAATACACTAGTATTTTTTTGGAGGGTGGGTGGTGGTGGATGTAATATTTCATAGATATAAAAGACCACTAGGCTACTTCACATACAAAAATTGCAAATATGTTGAAATTTAAAGCAAGAATTGACAAACTAGTCACGATTTCTGAAAAATAAGAAATGTACACGTATAAAAAAAATTAACTTTGCACTATAATCATAGCTAAAATACAGACTATCATAAAAAATTATTGAATAAATTTTAGCTCTTGAAATTGACAAACATGCTTTTAAGTGGTAGGTACTGAACGTGTGCAAATGAGTGGCTTAGGGTTATGTTTTTATGCACTCAAAATAAAACAATCTTTGCATCATTTTTAAATGTACTAATATTTGTGTATCTTTCTACATGGTCTACCAGTGGATTGCTAAATAGTAAATAAAATAATATAATTACCCCGGCATCAGTCAATATCAAAAGGTTGTGAATTCTCGTTTAAGTTTTGTCAGGAAACTTTAGTTTGAATTATCCACTAGTTGAGAAGTGCTAGTGTTTATTACCGTGGATAAAGTGAATACACATACATTTTATATAGGCTACAGGTATTTGTGATCTTTATACATTTCTTCAATCTAGATACGGCAAATAATACACGTGTGATCAGATGCAGTGTAAGACGTTTTGTAGAAAACAGTTCATGTCATTATTGATAAATGCTTTAATTTAATTTTAATCAAGGACAGAAATTTTAAAATGAAGACATTATCTCACTTAAAACATTATGTAATAACAAAGAACAGGAGATTTGATGAGCCTCACAATGATATCTGATCACTGGACGTGCAGATTGTCTGACTATGCAGTACTTAGGGGGATTGTAGTAAATACGTTATTGGAGTACCTTGTAATCCTATCTTTTTGTCTTCTCAAAAGCATAATGTGTCATCAAAGTACTGACTGTACTGTAACTCAAACACTCATGTAAAATTTTAAAATCAATACGATAAAATTAACTGCAGGTGGATTTAGTCGAGGTCCACTTTTAAATATATACAAACCTATTGGTGTTGTAAACGGGGTGGGGGGGGGGGGGTCATCTCGTAGATAGGGGTGAGGGGGAAATTTCGATACACACACGTGTCTATGGATTAGTTTGCCATACTTACTCTTTCTTCTTGCAGAAATAATTTCAACATGAAAGGTATTTCAACCAGATATCAATTAGTACCGGTCTCGCTGTTCCCCAAATCCATTGCTTTTAAGTTCATACTGGACTTTTGCGAGAAGGGCTGACTTTTACACTTTGACACAAGCTTAAAATACGGAAACCTTTTCATGACATATTTGTACATACATGAATAAGCGATGAACCGAGGCAATGTACAGAAATGTTAGTTGTCCAAAGAGTATCGAGTTGTTCCGGTTCCTTTCCATACTCGTACTATTTCTCACAGGCATTTGAGAAGCAGTATACGATATTTGACGGTTGATTATAGCCGATAAATGGACTTTATTTCCAGTTCACCATGACGATGCGAGAGGTAGGACCTTGACATAGTTGCCTCTAATTATCATATTAAATCGAACTTTTCGCCGAAATTTTCAAGCGATACAGCTGGTAAAACAGAAAACCAAGATGGCGGCGTGATATACCTTGTGAATATTATGTTTACAGGAAGACAATTTTTGAAATTATAAATATTTAATTAAAACGTCGAGTGTCTGTGCTATTTCTGTTACAGTAAAGTCTATGTGAACTAATATCCCCATATATTGCTCGTATACATGTACCTCCGCTCCCATGGGGACCCGGGTTAGAATAGGTCCTCAGTACCCCTTGCTTGTCGTATAAGGCGATTAAATAGGGCGGTCCTTTGGATGAGACCGCAAAAACCGAGGCCCCATGTCGCAGCAGGTGTGGTACGAGAATATTCGTCCCTGCTCAAAGGCCATAAGCGCCGAGCATAAGCCTAAATTTCGCAGCCCTTTACTGGCAATGGTGACGTTTTCTCTCGAGGGACGTTAAACAATATTCATTCAATCAATCCTGCACCCCCGGAGCCTTAAGGATGGAACAAAAATTGATCAATGTTAAAGCATCTTCCCTACAACCTCACATCTGTAATAAAGATCAAGGCCTATACCGAAATTGTAAATTGAAAATGATCTCCGGGGTAAACGTACTGCCTCCAGGGCGAGGCCAAACTTGGTGTATATAATGTTTATGTATAAACCATTTTTGAATTGTCTTTTAAAATGTTATTGATAGCATAGATCTTCTTTAATGCTATGCCGTGGGCCTCTTAGTTAAATATTTTAGATGAACTAATTCCAGATCCATCTCCGCTATGTTCTGTTTTTAATATATTCGATCAGTGCATACTATCTATTCAAGATATATTCTCTTCACACAATTGCTCTGAAAAAATATAGTTCCATTCATGATCAGCAGATACATGATTACAACGAATGTATAGAATATCGATGTGTATGTAATACGTGGGAGAAAACAAAATTAAAGTCAAATGTTTTTAAGAAAAATCACTTTCCCCCCAGAAATGTATATAAGAAGTGTTCATATTCCTACGCTAGCTGCCTCCTCAGTCTTTTCACGAAATATAGGTCATTCTTCGATTGAAAAAATTTTCACGATTGATTATACTATTGCAACAATTATATTACTTTGATGAATATTGTTCGTTTATTATCATACAATTTCTTCTGAGAGAGAATGTTAATCATTAATTTACGTGGGGTTTTCCCGTTGTTTAATGACGGAATGCGTATACAACACTCAACACCTGGATTCGAACCACAATTAAAAGGTGAAGGTCACCAGTCTGAAGATATTTGCAATGTATTCAGTGTGACATATGTATGTCTATTTATTTTTTAAGGGTTTCTTTGCTGTTAAGGTTATACCATACACAAAATTTGGAGAAAGTGTAGATTACATCAATCCTTCTTGTTTTTGCCATTCTAAAGTTCACATTAATTTGTTACATAGTAAAAATTAGAGTACAATTGTATTTATTCCGAGAGATTTCAATTTTTTCATGTCTTTGCTTTGAATTTCCATACAGATATAAAAGGAAAAATTTGGGAAGAATGATAAAATAAGACTGGTTTGATAGGGAAATTTTGTGACAAAAATGATCCTTTTAAGCAAAAATTAAGCCTGCACAAAGTATGTGCCCCAATAAGTTGTATTAATAGGTATATGCATTCTCATGTAGTATTTTTAAAGCTATACTTTTCTGCTGTATTTTAATAAATTTGCTAATCCCCAACTTCCTTGATTTCCTTCTTTATCATTCGACAAAAAAGCATAAATATCTTTGTACCGTATTTGTGCCATCTATCCATTTTTGTGCCCCCGAGATCGAAGATCGGGGGGCATATTGTTTTTGTCCTGTCTGTCATTTTGTAATTCTGTCATTCTGTCTGAAACTTTAACCTTGCTAATAACTTTTGAACAGTAACTGATAGAGCTTTGATATTTCACATGAGTATTCCTTGTGACAAGACCTTTCCGTGGGTACCAACATTTTGACCCCGTGACCTTGGAGTTTGACCTACTTTTTGAAAACTTTAACCTTGCTAATAACTTTTGAACAGTAAGTGATAGAGCTTTGATATTTCACATGAGTATTCCTTGTGACATGACCTTTCCGTGGGTACCAACATTTTTTACTCCGTGACCTTGACGTTTGACCTACTTTTTGAAAACTTTAACATTGCTAATAACTTTTGAACAGTAAGAGATAGAGCTTTGATATTTCATATGAGTATTCCTTGTTACAAGATCTTTCCGTTGGTATTGAACCTTTTGACCTTGACATTTGACCTACTTTAATTTTTTTTTTACATTGGTCATAACTTCTAAATGGTAAATATTAGAGCTTTCATATTGTATATGAGCATTTCTTTTGACAAGATCTTTCTACTGGTACCAAGATATTTGCCCTTGTGACCTTGGCCATCTTCGGAATTGGCCATTATCGGGGGCATTTGTGTTTCACAAACACATCTTGTTTCATATGTCTTGCAAGCACTGGTGTGTGCACTGTTTGCTAGTGACAAAAGACTGGTGACGGTATTTGTTACGGACATGAAGGACTATACACCAGTTTCATAACAAATGCAGTCTTTTCTTAGAGATCAGCTGAGCATAGTGAAAATTCAAGTAAATTAAAAGTCGAATATCTTGGATATGGGGTAACCCATATCTATTCTTGTTTATGTCAGTATTGAAAAAAATCACCGGGGACAGGCCAAACTGATGGCTTTCATAACGTACTAGGATTACTTTTCAATATTTACGTCCAATACTCGTGTTTATTATCAATGAAGACCGAATACGTACTTCATATTGGATAGAATGAATAGATATAAAAATCAACGGGGTTCGAATTGACTTCTACGTAACATGGCTATCTTTAAAAACGAAATCATTTGAAGTTACGACTTTTCGGTTCACATGGGAATTTGATAAATGTTTGGACAAAAATATACTAGGAAAATATGCAAGGAATTTTTTGATATTATGATGCCAGAATACAGCGACCTGCGCCGTAATTGAAAGTTTGTATAAGGGGTGGATCTGTAGCTCTCTGGTATGACCAAATATTTTCCAAGAGAGCCACAGATCTGCATTAGTGCAGATGCACATGTAATTCCAAATTGTCGGTACGATTATCACGCGGCGGCACTGTGTTGTATCTGTGTTTGGTTGAATAAACCTGTATAACAACTTCATACATTTTTATGATAAAAGAAAAAGCGAACCTCCTGCATAATAAACTTACATGTACATCCGATTTATCATGTTGCGATATCTTTTTGTAAAGTTTGAACATGAATCAATGTATATGTTCGAGTTAAGATTTTACATCTACAATGTATGTATGTATGTATGCAAAAATTAAATGAATTGTTTTTTAATAATTATCAGATAAATGAAAGAAGTTCATGTGGTTTTAAACCTAACAGTCGTACTATAATAATATTGTAACGTACAGTGATCTGAACACGCTCACTGTTGCTTAGAGAAATACTACCATATCACTAGAAACGCTAGATGTAGCTCTCTAGCGAAGCAGTAGAAATTCCCTACATACTGTTCGCTACACTTCCTACACTCAGGGAAGCTTCGTTCCGAAGCTTAGCATGGATCTTCTCGGATTGTGTGGCACCCCTTCGGCAAAGGCATCCGCCCTTCACGAAACCCCATCCGTACATGGACACAAAGTCCCAGAGATGCTCTATCAGAAGCAGGCCTCCCACCAAACATCAGTCACTACCCTGCCATGATTTTGTAACGTGCAGCGGTTTGAACACGCTCGCCTTTGCTTTTGCGTGATCAAGAGAAATCACCAAAAAAGCTAGCTCAAGATCGAGGCAGTAGAAGTTCCCTGTATAAATGCCAACAAGTCGATATTACATATATTTAACGATATCGTGCTTCCATACCATACGCAGGTTTAAATGTACAAGTCAGCCGTTGATTGTGAAAGTCAGCCCTTCTCGCAAAAGTCCACTAGTATTTCAGACCAACCAACCAACCAACCAACCCACCCACCCACCCTCCATTATTATGTAAATGCTAGAACTCGTTTTGCTATACATGTACAAGCGCTGGATTTACAGCTTTCACCGATCGAGATAGTAATTTGTAATTCATCACTTTGACAAATGAAACGAACTTTGTTTTCTAGATCATCAGACATCTGCAGCACACAATTTTTTTAAAAAAAAAACCCACTAGTGTTTACTTGCATCGTATACTAATATGACTAAACTGGAAATTTTATGGTTATAAGTACTTTGCAGAATTACAGTGGATATTACATTACTGGGGACTGGACGATTTCTACAGTGCTATAAACAGGCTTATTCTCGTGTGTGAATCCAGCTTAGCAGTGAACAAATAACTAACACTGTTTTACGAACTTTAATTTATGTGAATTAGTGCGTTGAATCACCAGTCTTTCGGACATGACCTTAAAAACGGAGGTCCCGTGTCGCGGCAGGCATTAGCACGATAAAGAACAGTCCTGAGCCCTAAGTATAGGTCTTAATTTGTGGTATTTCACCTACAGCTGCTGACGTCTAAATATGAGTGAAAAATTCTCGAGGGGATGTAAAAACAACCAATCTACTGTAAGCTACTGGGTTTTTTTCATCGATAAATATGTTCGGCACTATGAGAACGCCACAGAAGATACTCTAAAACATGCAGTGTATTTCACTTCACCCGGCTGAAGCACAGTATGAGCTACTGCAATCACTTGGAGACCGTTTGGTGTCTGCAAACAATCCATCCTCTCCAGAACACTTGCATACTCCATCGTCTTGATGCTTTGTACAAATGTTTACCTAGTGATAACTCAAACCTACTTTTGGGGGAGACCCTATAATTCCAATATGGCTGACATGGCTGTAGATTGACTGAGATAAAAATCGACCTGTCGGGAATATTTGCATACTTGGCTCATTTTTGTTGTAACGTTTTTGGATTACCCAGATTCCAGTATGACTGTCATATGCCATGTGATTGGTTGAGATTATTTTATCTCCAGTGCAATAGTTGCTCTACTAGTTGTCTCTGAATTAAACGTGATGTGTATTCCATTTACTGTATATAGCCGTCAGGGGAACAGAAAGACTTGTCCAGCTGCATGCCAAACTAATTTGGACACAAGTGTTGTCAGTGATCCTGAACAAGTTTTTCTACTTTTGGGGAGAGATCCGAGTTCCAATGCTTGTATATACATGTAGTTACTTTGTGAATCTTTGTGAATTTGTGAATCCCAGCTTGGCTGGGACAACATCATCTAATTCCCTATAATGGTTGCACTCCAAATTACTATATATTTTCAAATGTTGCTTTAATGACTTCAAATAAGTGATGTTTCTGTTTCATATTTAATATGGTAGCAACAAAATCGACTTCTTCAGAATTGTTACAAGCCATGTCCATGAGGTTTGGTTGGCTGACACAATATTTTATCTAGACCTTCTGCACGCTAAATTTTCATATAATTTAATGATTGTGAAACTAACTCTCTAGAATAAATCTGCGAAGTTCCAAGTGACAAATCTACATTCACCATTCCTTTACTTCTCAGGAAAATTGATTGATTAATTGGATATTGTTTAACGTCCCTCCTGAGAATTTTTCACTTATATTACTTTAGCGACCGTTAATTCGAGTTAACGTGATAAACTAACTTTATCGACCGTTAATTCGAATTAACGCCGTTAAACTAGGATTAACGGTCGATAAAGTTAGTTTATCTCCGTTAAAGCAGGTTTATCTAATTAATGTGGTTCGCGCGTGCCATATATATGGACACGGGACCTCGGTTTTTGCGGTCTCATCCGAAGGACCGCCCCATTTAGTCGCCTCTTACGACAAGCAAGGGGTACTGAGGACCTATTCTAACCCGGATCCCCACGGGACTAGAAAAATAATAGGATAAAATCAACATCGACAGGTTAGCCACTCCAGAACTACCATCGACACAGGTGACTGTCGACTGATGCATGAAAAATTCACCTTTATCAAATAAATTTAAATGAAAAATGAAATTTTCTAGAGGACCCTAACAAATTCCCATGGGATTTTGATTTTCCTACATTAAAGCATCTCTCCCCCCGAAGAATTCCTATAAGAAATCTATTTCTCCCTTATAAATATATTTTTCAAAGGTGAATTTCTCACCTTTCAGGTGAGTCACCTGTGACGAAGGCGTTTTTCAGTCTACTGGTATATTAGATGTTAGATGACGCCTTCGACTTTTCTGAGGAGGACGGTGGTCACCGAATCATCAATGTTTATAAGCATATCCAGTCGGTCGTCTAATGTGGTGTACAAAAATGACCGCTAAAACTTCATAGATTTGCTTTTTGTAGAATTCTGAATATCAGAAACTATTCTGACTGGTACAAATACAAATGTAGATATCAAAACACGAAATTCATCAAATCATACATGTAGTAACTAATGACTCAAACCGTCTAATTCAATCTTAACTGCCGTGTCTTATTGAAACTTTAGTGCACAAGTGGCAATACACCACATTATTTAAATTCAAACCGTATGGATTTTTCTCCGCGGGAGCCATCCCTAGACTGGTTTTGATGGGTATGTAAATTATGCATTGTATTGTGGTGCAGAAAGATGAATTATCAATGATTCTCAGTCATCGAAAAATAATTAAACAAAGTATTTTTGTCTGCTCAAAACTTCTGTTTTGTTAAATGTACCACCATCATTTTTAAAGCCATATACCCAATTCAGCCATTACCACAATACAGGAAGTTTTCGGTAACCTGTTTACTGCAGTTCACACATATACGTAATTTTTATTTAAAGTCGGACATGTAGAAATAGAGTAACATTAGCTGTAAGGAGCTATATATCATAGTTATAATCATATCACAAGTCAGTTTCAGCTAACAATAAAATATACGAACATGTACTAATGTAACGTATTTACATTAAATTCTGGGATCGTACCTGGTCAATTCCAGGGTTTGGGGTATTCAACAATAAGTAATTTAAACTAATTGGTGCGACTTTAGTGGACTGCCAAAATATACAAATATGTCCTAACCTTATCTAGGTTAATTATAATCAAACAGAGAATCACTATATCAATCAGAGGCAAGCAACGATAAACTGGTAGTGCTAACATAACAAAATGTAGAGCCCAGACGCCCTCGGATTACCCCATATACTGTAGGACGCCTTATTCAGGACGGACAGTATATGTGGTAGCCCTTCAACCACTACACTCACTGTAGGATGCCTTATTCAGGACGGACAATGAATATAGCGGCCTGGACGACGGTCTGTTCAGCCAATGCGGACGACACCAAAAACGAATTATGGCTAGCCTCTTTACTGGAGATCAACCTCTTCGTGGCAGGCCAGACTTCTGATGGCCTTCCAAATTCACTCTCTAACTGTAAGAACAGGCGAGGAATTGTTAATCATGAATACTTTATTAGTACCCATACTCTCGTCCTCTCTACTTGACTGGGTCTTCTATCAGAATGACACAGACGAATGCGGAGTCTCGGTTTTTATACACAAATGAGATCACGTGATGTAAAGTGACTAAGTGGTCGTACCTCAAATATCCGGAATAATTACACTAACAAGGTTTAGTTTCGACTTTTCGTTATTTCGAGGCCTCAAAAAGAAGACAAAACTCCAAGCGAAAAGACGACAAATTAGGTCGCTAATTTGTGGGTTTTATTTGTCGTCTTTTCGCCTACATTTTGTCGTCTTTTCTACTTTTCGTTTTGTCGTCTTTTCGACTTTTCGTTATTTCGGGGCAAAAAGTCACTGATTATCGTTTTGCCATCTTTTCGCCTCGAAATAACGAAAAGACGACAAATTGTAAAGTGGCACAAATCAGCCACCTTAATTAACGATTTTAAACGATTCAAGTGGATTTGCCGTCATTTGTCATTTATATTGCATTGACATAAAAGTTATTCATATGAAGTATGAAAGGCGAAGATAACGAACAGTTATCAATCTGATAACTCCTATAAGCAATACAAAATAGAGTTGGGCAAACACGGATCCCTGGATATACCAGAAGTGGGATCAGGTGCCTAGGAGGAGTAAGCATCCCCTGTCGACCGATCACACCCACCGTGAGACCTATATACATGTATTGATCAGGTAAACGGAGTTATCCGTAATCAAAAGAGTGTGCCAAGAACGGCCTAACAATCGGCATGAAACACGTCAGACAGCATTTGACCCATTCCTTGATCTTTTCAAGTTTCTTCGCTTTTACTTCATCATAAAAATGACATGTTAAAGGACAACAATTAAAATTTGACAGATTAAACCATCAATCAGCTGTTTAGATATTTCCCCAATCTGATTAAACCCAGATCTTCGGTCCCATCGGTTGTAACGCTATCCTACATATTCCTGATATGTGCTTAGATATAAACTGATAATCCATGGTCACACCTAGTAATTTGACATTGTGTTCTCTAGTTTCTGCTTATTTGAAAACCGGTTCTACTCTCCTCTAAAATAATTTTAACCTCACATAGGTTACTGCTGGAATGTGACAAAATATTGTCGTCAGCATCGTTGTATATAGATGATCACGATTTCTTACAAAGTAAAAATATCATTTAAAAGGATATCAAAAATTGCCGGACGAAGTACTGATCCATGAGGCACATCCTTATAATCTTGGAAGCTACTACATATATCATTTATTTTGACACAATGTTTACCTTTCTAATGTGGCTTTCAATGAGTCTCACGGCGTTTTCAGGTTAACGTATGCTTTCAATTTCAATAATGATAAATCATGCGGAATACTATCAGATGCCGTGGACATCTCCATTAAGATTCCTGCTAAAATTCACTTTCATCTGGAGCTTTCTTCCAGTCTTCAATGACTTTTAACAATACCGCGTGACATTTTAAAAGCTGATAAGACATTGGTGAAATGGTATTTAAAATAATGGACTAATTGACAATAGTTTGACCTCTCAAAATATTTGAGAATGATACACTCTATCTTGACGATAGTTGTACCTTTTCTAGGTTACTACTATTTTCACTACTATTTTTCTTTTGGATTGGTTCAACAGGTGCCACTTTCATCCTGTCTGGAAATGCACAGATTTAACAACATCTGCCCGACAGAGTTTCACTACTCCACCACTCTTGTTGGTGAATCTACATGTATGGTGGCAGGGGACAGGGGTTTTTATTTGGGGGGAGGGGGGGTCTGAAACATGTGGGTACATGTGTAAGGAGTATACATGAAAGTCAGATTATGACAAACTAATGAAAACTCAAATTTCCCTTTTATGTCAATACTTGTATTTTATATTGGTGTAGTTGATAAATTATGACCCTGAATTACATGTAATATATACATACTGGTGCACAAAACATGCTCTGAGCAGGTGCCCCTTTTTTGCTTTGATTTTCTCTCATTTGGGCTAATCCGCGACCCCCACCCCCACCCCCCACCCCCACACACACCATCACCGTACCAAGCGTGTGGATTTAGATGCTGTGCACAATCAAGAACCCTGTCTGCCCTTCTTAAAAATCTACCTTTCACATGAGGCTATCACCTCCCCTGATTCAGATTTTTTCCGTGAGCGACAGGTTCATTGGAGAGACATGTACATAAATACAATTATACAAACAAAAATGGCACTGTAGAGAGTGAGTAACAATGTTACAACGATGTACACTTTAGATTAAACAAATGCTATCACACCATATGAGAGTTTCGTAGCTTAGTAGCATACTGTAAATTTTTTTTTACATTAATCAGTTCTTTAGTATTTTTAACACTGAGTAGTTTAATCAGTTTGAAAACACTGGGTTTTGTATTAGAATTTCTTAACATGCATGTATTTTTTCTCAAGTCATCATATAGAGGGCATTTTGAAATAAAGCGGAACTCATCCTCTACATCATTTAGCTCACAAACAGTACATAACCATCGTTCTCTCACTTTATTATTATGTCTTCCAACTTCAACATTCAGTTTATGAGATGAAGTTCTAAAGCGAGTATTAAAAGATTTGTGCACAGTCAAAGGGTTTTGTATGGTGTCCGGATAGGGTCATTTGCAAAAACGTGACTGCGCGTTAGTCACAACACACCGTCACGCCAACAAGCAACGCGCCTTCGCGCTCTCACGCCAACAAGCAACGCGCAGACAAGCAACGCGCCTTCGCGCTCTCACGCCAACAAGCAACGCACTTTCGCGCCGTGTTGTTTGTTGGCGTGACGGCGCGAAAGTGCGTTGCTTGTCGGCGCGAAGGCAAGTTGTGTAAAGTTATATTAGCGTGAAGGCGCGTTGCTTGTCTGCGCGTTGCTTGTTGGTGTGAGAGAATTTGTGAATTTGTGAATCCCAGCTTGGCTGGGACAACATCATCTAATTCCCTATAATGGTTGCACTCCAAATTACTATATATTTTCAAATGTTGCTTTAATGACTTCAAATAAGTGATGTTTCTGTTTCATATTTAATATGGTAGCAACAAAATCGACTTCTTCAGAATTGTTACAAGCCATGTCCATGAGGTTTGGTTGGCTGACACAATATTTTATCTAGACCTTCTGCACGCTAAATTTTCATATAATTTAATGATTGTGAAACTAACTCTCTAGAATAAATCTGCGAAGTTCCAAGTGACAAATCTACATTCACCATTCCTTTACTTCTCAGGAAAATTGATTGATTAATTGGATATTGTTTAACGTCCCTCCTGAGAATTTTTCACTTATATTACTTTAGCGACCGTTAATTCGAGTTAACGTGATAAACTAACTTTATCGACCGTTAATTCGAATTAACGCCGTTAAACTAGGATTAACGGTCGATAAAGTTAGTTTATCTCCGTTAAAGCAGGTTTATCTAATTAATGTGGTTCGCGCGTGCCATATATATGGACACGGGACCTCGGTTTTTGCGGTCTCATCCGAAGGACCGCCCCATTTAGTCGCCTCTTACGACAAGCAAGGGGTACTGAGGACCTATTCTAACCCGGATCCCCACGGGACTAGAAAAATAATAGGATAAAATCAACATCGACAGGTTAGCCACTCCAGAACTACCATCGACACAGGTGACTGTCGACTGATGCATGAAAAATTCACCTTTATCAAATAAATTTAAATGAAAAATGAAATTTTCTAGAGGACCCTAACAAATTCCCATGGGATTTTGATTTTCCTACATTAAAGCATCTCTCCCCCCGAAGAATTCCTATAAGAAATCTATTTCTCCCTTATAAATATATTTTTCAAAGGTGAATTTCTCACCTTTCAGGTGAGTCACCTGTGACGAAGGCGTTTTTCAGTCTACTGGTATATTAGATGTTAGATGACGCCTTCGACTTTTCTGAGGAGGACGGTGGTCACCGAATCATCATTGTTTATAAGCATATCCAGTCGGTCGTCTAATGTGGTGTACAAAAATGACCGCTAAAACTTTATAGATTTGCTTTTTGTAGAATTCTGAATATCAGAAACTATTCTGACTGGTACAAATACAAATGTAGATATCAAAACACGAAATTCATCAAATCATACATGTAGTAACTAATAACCCAACCCGTCTAATTCAATCTTAACTGCCGTGTCTTATTGAAACTTTAGTGCACAAGTGGCAATACACCACATTATTTAAATTCAAACCGTATGGATTTTTCTCCGTGTGAGCCATCCCTAGACTGGTTTTGATGGGTATGTAAATTATGCATTGTATTGTGGTGCAGAAAGATGAATTATCAATGATTCTCAGTCATCGAAAAATAATTAAACAAAGTATTTTTGTCTGCTCAAAACTTCTGTTTTGTTAAATGTACCACCATCATTTTTAAAGCTATATACCCAATTCAGCCATTACCACAATACAGGAAGTTTTCGGTAACCTGTTTACTGCAGTTCACACATATACGTAATCTTTATTTAAAGTCGGACATGTAGAAATAGAGTAACATTAGCTGTAAGGAGCTATATATCATAGTTATAATCATATCACTAGTCAGTTTCAGCTAACAATAAAATATTATACGTACATGTACTAATGTAACGTATTTACATTAAATTCTGGGATCGTACCTGGTCAATTCCAGGGTTTGGGGTATTCAACAATAACTAATTTAAACTAATTGGTATGACTTTAGTGACTGCCAAAATATACAAATATGTCCTAACCTTATCTAGGTTAATTATAATCAAACAGAGAATCACTATATCAATCAGAGGCAAGCAACGATAAACTGGTAGTGCTAACTTAACAAAATGTAGAGCCCAGTCGCCCTCGGATTACCCCATATACTGTAGGACGCCTTATTCAGGACGGACAGTATATGTGGTAGCCCTTCAACCACTACACTCACTGTACATGTAGGATGCCTTATTCAGGACGGACAATGAATATAGCGGCCTGGACGACGGTCTGTTCAGCCAATGCGGACGACACCAAAAACGAATTATGGCTAGCCTCTTTACTGAAGGTCAACCTCTTCGTGGCAGGCCAGACTTCTGATGGCCTTCCAAATTCACTCTCTAACTGTAAGAACAGGCGAGGAATTGTTAATCATGAATACTTTATTAGTACCCGTACTCTCGTCCTCTCTACTTGGCTGGGTCTTCTATCAGAATGACACAGACGAATGCGGAGTCTCGGTATTTATACACAAATTTTATACACAAGGTTTAGTTTCGACCTTTCGTTATTTCGAGGCGAAAAGATACTAATTATCGTTTTGTCGACTTTCGTTTTGTCGTCTTTTCGCCTCGAAAAGAAGATAAAACGCCAAGCGAAAAGACGACAAATTAGGTCGCTAATTTGTGGGTTTTATTTGTCGTCTTTTCGCCTACATTTTGTCGTCTTTTCTACTTTTCGTTTTGTCGTCTTTTCGACTTTTCGTTATTTTGGGGCGAAAAGTCACTGATTATCATTTTGCCATCTTTTCGCCTCCAAATAACCATGATAACGAAAAGACGACAAATTGTAAAGTGGCACAAATCAACCACCTTAATTAACGATTTTAAACGATTCAAGTGGATTGACATAAAAGTTATTCATATGAAGTATGAAAGGCGAAGATAACGAACAGTTATCAATCTGATAACTCCTATAAGCAATACAAAATAGAGTTGGGCAAACACGGATCCCTGGATATACCAGAAGTGGGATCAGGTGCCTAGGAGGAGTAAGCATCCCCTGTTGACCGGTCACACCCGCCGTGAGCCCTGTATACATGTATTGATCAGGTAAACGGAGTTATCCGTAATCAAAAGAGTGTGCCAAGAACGGCCTAACAATCGGCATGAAACACGTCAGACAGCATTTGACCCATTCCTTGATCTTTTCAAGTTTCTTCGCTTTTACTTCATCATAAAAATGACATGTTAAAGGACAACAATTAAAATTTGACAGATTAAACCATCAATCAGCTGTTTAGATATGTCCCCAATCTGATTAAACCCAGATCTTCGGTCCCATCGGTTGTAACGCTTTCCTACATATGCCTGATATGTGCTTAGATATAAACTGATAATCCATGGTCACACCTAGTAATTTGACATTGTGTTCTCTGGTTTCTGCTTATTTGAAAACCGGTTCTACTCTCCTCTAAAATAATTTTAACCTCACATAGGTTACTGCTGGAATGTGACGAAATATTGTCGTCAGCATCGTTGTATATAGATGATCACGATTTCTTACAAAGTAAAAATATCATTTAAAAGGATATCAAAAATTGCCGGACGAAGTACTGATCCATGAGGCACATCCTTATAATCTTGGAAGCTACTACATATATCATTTATTTTGACACAATGTTTACCTTTCTAATGTGGCTTTCAATGAGTCTCACGGCGTTTTCAGGTTAACGTATGCTTTCAATTTCAATAATGATAAATCATGCGGAATACTATCAAATGCCGTGGAGATCTCCATTAAGATTCCTGCTAAAATTCACTTTCATCTGGAGCTTTCTTCCAGTCTTCAATGACTTTTAACAATACCGCGTGACATTTTAAAAGCTGATAAGACATTGGTGAAATGGTATTTAAAATAATGGACTAATTGACAATAGTTTGACCTCTCAAAATATTTGAGAATGATACACTCTATCTTGACGATAGTTGTACCTTTTCTAGGTTACTACTATTTTCACTACTATTTTTCTTTTGGATTGGTTCAACAGGTGCCACTTTCATCCTGTCTGGAAATGCACAGATTTAACAACATCTGCCCGACAGAGTTTCACTACTCCACCACTCTTGTTGGTGAATCTACATGTATGGTGGCAGGGGACAGGGGTTTTTATTTGGGGGGAGGGGGGGGGGGTCTGAAACATGTGGGTACATGTGTAAGGAGTATACATGAAAGTCAGATTATGACAAACTAATGAAAACTCAAATTTCCCTTTTATGTCAATACTTGTATTTTATATTGGTGTAGTTGATAAATTATGACCCTGAATTACATGTAATATATACATACTGGTGCACAAAACATGCTCTGAGCAGGTGCCCCTTTTTTGCTTTGATTTTCTCTCATTTGGGCTAATCCGCGACCCCCACCCCACCCCCCACCCCCACACTCACCATCACAGTACCAAGCGTGTGGATTTAGATGCTGTGCACAATCAAGAACCCTGTCTGCCCTTCTTAAAAATCTACCTTTCACATGAGGCTATCACCTCCCCTGATTCAGATTTTTTCCGTGAGCGACAGGTTCATTGGAGAGACATGTACATAAATACAATTATACAAACAAAAATGGCACTGTAGAGAGTGAGTAACAATGTTACAACGATGTACACTTTAGATTAAACAAATGCTATCACACCATATGAGGGTTTCGTAGCTTAGTAGCATACTGTAATTTTTTTTTACATTAATCAGTTCTTTAGTATTTTTAACACTGAGTAGTTTAATCAGTTTGAAAACACTGGGTTTTGTATTAGAATTTCTTAACATGCATGTATTTTTTCTCAAGTCATCATATAGAGGGCATTTTGAAATAAAGCGGAACTCATCCTCTACATCATTTAGCTCACAAACAGTACATAACCATCGTTCTCTCACTTTATTATTATGTCTTCCAACTTCAACATTCAGTTTATGAGATGAAGTTCTAAAGCGAGTATTAAAAGATTTGTGCACAGTCAAAGGGTTTTGTATGGTGTCCGGATAGGGTCATTTGCAAAAGCGTGACTGCGCGTTAGTCACAACACACCGTCACGCCAACAAGCAACGCGCCTTCGCGCTCTCACGCCAACAAGCAACGCGCAGACAAGCAACCCGCCTTCGCGCTCTCACGCCAACAAGCAACGCACTTTCGCGCCGTGTTGTTTGTTGGCGTGACGGCGCGAAAGTGCGTTGCTTGTCGGCGCGAAGGCAAGTTGTGTAAAGTTATATTAGCGTGAAGGCGGGTTGCTTGTTGGTGTGAGAGAGCGAAGGCGCGTTCCTTGTTGGCGTGACGGCGTGTTGTGATTAATGCGCAGTCACGCTTTTGCAAATGACCCTATCCGGACACCATAATTTTGTCAAGTAAAACTGTAAACAACAATTATCAATCAAATGTTGATATAAAAAAAAACCTTTTTATGAATTTGAAATGTTTTCTAAAATTGTTTGTTTGTAAACATTCAATTAACTTGTAGTATTATTATTTACATTTGAGACATTTCAAAGATAAGATACACCTAGATTTGCCAGTTCTCTTTGAATGTTTACAGTCCAACAATCATAACAGGAAACTCGTTCATCATAGCATGCTTTTAAGATACAGCTATTTGTAGTTTAAGCCAATACAGTGTACTTACATATTCGAAGTTTCATTTTGATTGCTAGAGGAACTCTACTAAGTTCGCAGTAAACTAAATTATTGCAGGTTTTATTGTTATATTCCCTCTCAGCTACAGACCTTTTGCTGGACCATGCATGTTTTCACCGGAATTTCTTCAGCAACCGACCATGTGTCTTAGTTTCGTATTTGCACCCATCTATATGCTAGGAATCATGGTGACACCTACATGTTGTATATCAACATTTTTATTAAGCACTCAGCTACATTTGACATGCATCCTAAAATTATTGTATACATTTTTACACATGTAATATCACTTCAAATATGGGGTATTTCCATTTATTTATTTTTTAAAGTTGACCGGGCCTATAGTGCGAAACTGTCTCCTGCTACCTATATCCAGTAGCCTTTCTGCCCCTAAGTAATTTGGAAATACATTTATTGACAGTGACAGGTTCGAAATTGAAAGGTCCGACCTCTTGTACAATGGGGTCTTTAATAGCTAGTGCACTTAGATGTGATTCATCCACATCTATACTCTCTGTACCAATATCGTCTGCGATAAACAAAAAAGTTGTTGAATGTCACACTATCCTGTTTTTAATCACACAATAAAGAATCGTTTTTACATAAGACATTATCTCGCTTTATTAAATTTCCCTTAAGGAGAGGCTTAATGGTAGACCAAAAGTCCTTTGATTCACACCCCCCCTTCCCTGAACATCTCTCAAGAAAGTACTGATTAAAAGACTTCTTTATAATTCTAGCATAAAGAGTTTTTTGCTTGCGATGATTTTGATAACGATGTTTTACATGTTAGGAACTTATCACCTTTCTTAAAAATCGCTGTTCATAGGAGCTGACCTTGGGTAACCTTTCTTCTTATTGAATGGTATATGTTTGTTGAAAATACCTGTAGATGTATCGTGAAAGTTTTTTTTAAAAAAAAAATATCAGTATCACCATGATCATTTTCAAGAGTATCAATGTTACAATTTACTTCCGGTGCCTGTAAATCACGTTATGAGAGAGGAATTGATGTACTTGTAAGTGCATTTGCAATTCCAATATCAACATTCCAAATGAAATGCACACAACCATGTTTTTTATTGAAATAATACTGTTCAAACTAAATCATGTTTAAAACTGTCTACATCTAAATTGGTGGCACTTCTCCGTTCAGTTGAAAGTAACTGAAATTATATACATCGCTAACCAGTTGACATTACAACAAGATGGTGATATTTTGTGATTGTTGGCAGTTCTACTCCATTTAATTATAAACCAAATAAAGAAGTGAACTATTTATAACTGTATCTATAAAACCATACGCTGTATTCATATCATTACAAAAACATGAACTCTTGAACTGTAGAACTAATTGGTAACCTGTTTTGGTTGAAAGACATTCTTAGTGTATTTGTCCAGGAGACTACTTAATTGTGCTATAAGCTTCAAGATTAGTTGGTTTTTTCTATTCTATAGCTAGACTGCTGCAGATTTGCAACTTCGAACTCATTTATATAAGGATCATTAATTTTTAAAGTCCAGGGTCAGATAATGCAAGTACATATGTACCCGTAATACTAAACCGCCCCATTAAATAACTCAAGGTCACTGCTGTCTGTCCAATACACATTTCCCGTGCCGTGAACAACTATTGTTTATGTTCTGAAAACAGTCCTCCCTTAGTTGCATTCAGACAACATTAGCGTGGTGTTTTTTTTAATACATGTGAATTTTTTTTAAAAACTGTATGTGACAGAATAATAATTACACAATATCGTGAAAAGAACTAGAATGAAAGTCAACTCATTGTTAGGGGAATAATTCTAAAAAATATTATCTAACATTCAAAAGTCTAAGTACACTCAGAAATGTTGTCTGAATGCAACTAGGGGAGGACTGTTTTCAGAACGTAAAGCACATATATCTCTTTCTGCCGTTTGTCTTCATTTTAATTAGGTACACAACATGTGTGAATTTTAAATCTAATTCAGTCTACATTCCACAGGGAACTCTTACTTAACAATAAGATTTAAAGTTGCATAGCCTACTTTAACAAGTTCGTGTATCGTAACATTTATGGATGGTTGCTTTCACATTAATATGAAAGGAATTTATGAACTGGGTATATCGACTACAAATTAGGGTTTCGTTTGCGTTAGAACACACTGTTCACTATGCAGACGATTTTCTTTTTAAGACCTAACTAATATTTATTTAAACAATATTTCATTCACAAATTGAGCAGCAGGTGCAGCCTATTTTAGCCCTCTCCCTACATACCTAGATAATGTCTCTCGCATTATGAATTATTCCAAATATTGACTTCATAAAAGCATTTTATATGCCTTTAAGCCTTTAGAGATGCATGTATTATCCTGAAGAAATCCGCCCTTCAATATGTATAATGGAAATTAAAGCTACGCCTAATGAATGAATTGTAGAGAGGAGAGGCCATTTTGATCAATTTTTAATGTACCCGATACATAGTTAGCCAGATAAAATCTTATACACAAAACTAGAAATCAAAAGCTCTTGTTCTATACATCAAACATGACTCAACAGGACGTGTGAAAAAAGATGATTTTTGAAAATATTTACTTATCAATGTAACACTGAATCCTAGAGGAATTCGTGTATTAGATATTTGAAAGATTAAAAGAAAGGACCATTTTTCCAGCAATATCTTGGTAAAGAGGCCATAAAACAATCGATTATTATAAATCTAATCCATAAAAAACTACATGTAGGTCGCTTGGCAAAATTTGATGGAATCGCATTTCTAAGCAAAGGGAGATAACTCTTGGTATATTGATAAAAGTATGCAAGGAGTTGCACGGTATGAAATATCAGTATATAGATTAGTTAACAATTAGTTTTCCAAATATATCATTGATCTAGAATATGAAATTAAAAACTTTGTTATTATGTATTAAATACCTCAGGATAAATTTTTCTTTGATGTCAATATTATTTCAGTAATTTTAGCGACAATTGCCTATTTATTTTAAAATGTCATAGGGAACTGTTTTAAACAATACCACACACACACACACACACACACACACACACATATAAAAAAAAAAATATATATATATATATATATATATATATATAAGTTCCAACAACACCCGTTACCTAAAAGTGTCGAATCCACAGCATGGATACAAGGTTAAATACAAAAAATTACGAAGCACTAAAATGACCAACGACACGAACAACCAGCTGTCCCTTCTTCAGGACAAACGAAAAAAATTACATAATGTTGCCAATATTAACAAACAAGGTATCAGAAGAACTCGTACCCAGAAATTTGGGTACGAGTTCTCCAAGAAAAGTCGTACCCATCAATATCTGGGGACGAGTTCTCCTAAAGAAAAACTTGTCAATTGTATTATAAAAATCTGGGAACGAGTTGTTCCAGAGAAAAAAAAAACTTTGTCATTTTATCTTATAAATGTGGGTATGAGTTCTCCTGGAGAAAAACTTTGTCATTTCTGTCATAAAAATCTGGGTACGAGTTCTCCTGGAGAAAAAAAAAATTGTTATGCAAATCTAGGTACGAGTTCTCCCGGAGAGAAAAAAAACTTAATGATTTTATTAAATGGATTCTCCTGGAGAAAAACTATGTCTTTTTTGTCATATAAATTCTGGTAAGAGTTCTCCTGGAGAAATTTAAGTTTGTCAATATATAGTAATCAAAATTTTGATACGAGTTTATCTCATTAAGAATTGTACCACTTTCGGTATTGGAATCTGGGTACAATTTCTCCTTGAAAAAACTCAATGATTTCATACATATACATAATTTACTATGGACATGCCTTTCAACTGAATAAAAAAAAGTAAATACGATGATTATACATTTAAACACGAATTTTAAACCTGTGACATTGTATTTTAATAGCGTGCCTCCATTCTCCGGCGCACGAAGAAGAACTCGTACCCAGATTTATATGACAAAATGACGAAGTTTTTCACCAGAACTCGTACCCAGATTTTTTTTTACATAAATGACAAAGTTTTTCTCCAGGAGATTGATGGGTACGACTTCTCTTGGAGAACTCGTACCCGGGTACGACTTCTCCAGGAGAACTCGTACCCAAATTTCTGGGTACGAGTTCTCCTGGGCACGGGTTCTCCTGGGTACGAGTTCTCCAGAGAATAATAACAAACGCTACATATAAATATACATCTAGCACTACAACTACACTAATCTACAAACGTATTTACAACACAGACTACATGTTTTTTGGTTTTAGGCTTTCCAATCAATGTTAAAAGCGGAACGAATTAGGACATGCCTTATTCGTCCAAAGAGCTGATCCAAAATGTACGAAGTAATAAAAATAGACTTAATTAATCTCGGATAGAACGAGTTAACCATATTACGTTGACGAATAGTAAAGCTAACTCAGCTACCCAGAGAGATTCTATTTCAACTATGCATTAAGAATAAATAATTTATAAAAGATAATAATAAAAAAACAACTAATAATAAAAATAATATATGTGTATAAATGAACGCTATAAAAATAAAGTATGAAATAAGAAATGAACAAAAATTTGAAAGAAAAATGATATAGATAACAAGTTTGAATAAGTGAACAAAGTGGACCAACTCTAAACAAAAAAAAACAAAGAATAAGCAGCCTAGGAAATCGAATCAACATCAGACATTCCCGTACTGATCATGTCTAGGGTAGACGTGTAAGAGACATAGAATCACGGAAACTGATAAATGGGTTTTACATATAAGCAATCAATTATGTCACTCTGCCTTTCTTGGGATCTGCACAAGTTAGGGTAAATTGATAGTGACATCACTTCACTGGAATCATCTCTTCATCTTGATTTCAATTAAATTTAAGAATCATATATAACAACATTATTCTTGGTGATATTAACATTTGTATATAGAGTAAAAAAAATCCATTATATGAAAGATATAAGCATGTTTTAAATTTGTTCGGTCTTAGTCAATTGATTTCAAATTCTACTAGAATCTCAAAAAGGGGCTCTTCACTGATAGATCATATTATTGTTAAAAATGTTGAAGAATGTGTCCAATCAGGAACTATTGCAATGGGTATTAGTGATCATGATCTGATTTTTTTGTACTAGAAAATTCTCTAAAGGTCAAATTAAAGAACATAATACTGTCAAAATTAGAAAACTACTTTATTTGTTGAAGAATTAGAAAAAGTTGACTGGACATCTTATACATCATCTGATTGTGTTGATTCAAACTGGAATGCCTTCAATGATGTGTTTTTAAACATTGTTAATAGATTTGCACCTGTAAAACAAGTGAGGTTGAAACAGAGAACAGAACCATGGATAAATCATGAAATCTTAGATTTTATAGATGAAAGAGATAAGCTTTTAAATATTTTTAGAAAAAAGTAAAAAGGATGAAGATCACAAAAAAAAATTCATAAGTTAGAAATTTGCTTTAAAAAAAAATTAGAAACGCAAGATCAGAATATGTATCTGATAAACTTGAAGAAAATAAGGATAATCCTAAATAAAACTTTTGGAACAGTTGAAAGATCTAGATTATAGAAATCAATAAAAAGAAGAAACAATTGTTTTGAATATTAAGGATGATGTTTGCCATAATGACTTGGAAATTGCTAATCATTTAAATACCCTTTTTTACTACAGTTGCATCAAAACTTCCGGGATCCCTGCCCAATGCAAAGGGTACATTTAACGTCAATGTCAAATTTATTTAGAAGTTTTTATTCAGATAGAAATTTTCAAAACAATACCCTTATTCTAGGTCCATTGTCTGAAACTTTTGTATTTGAAGAACTTCTTGATCTCAGCACAGCAAAAAGCACTGATCTTGATGAGATATCAGCAAAAAATTTAAAAATAGGTGCAAGTGTATTAAAAGCACCTATAACTTTAATCATCAATCAATCAATTAGTTCTGGAAGAGTACCAGAAAGCATGGAATCCGACCTCTATCTCCAAAGGGCAGCGAAATACGCATTGCATGGATACATGTAGTCTACACATATTTTCTATCATGACAGGCTTCACCTTTGATACAATATTTTGATAAATAGGCTAGGCTCCGTAGAACTAAGATTAAAGATGGCGACCTTCATAGCTAGACGCTTAATTCGTCGTTGTTGCTAAGTGAATCATTGCGCGGCTCAGTTGACTTGTATTTTTCCGAATTTTTGTAAATTTTGATCTTGATAAACGAAGGTTAGGATCTTTGTCTCTTGCATTAAATTATAGGGAATGAGTTTAATTCTGGGGCAAGTTATACGAGTATACCCAGGTTTGGGTCAGTTTACGCTAAATATAATCCGCGAAGTTGTACAAGCGTGTCTAGAGATATTGCACCACGATCATGTCGGGATGAAAATAGAATTATTTTTTCAAAATTATGGAAATCAGACAAATTTAGAGAGAAAAACTTCCAAAACATCGTGACTGGGAAATGAAATGGTGGGAAGATAATGATTTGGAGTGATAAGTTTTTAAAATAAGAAAAGGTTAAAATAACCAACAATGTCTTGGCCTTTTCAGTGCTTGTGTATATATGCAAGGTGAAGATAACGAACAGTGATCAATCTCAACTCCTACAAGCAATACAAAATAGATAGTTGGGCAAACACGGGCCCCTGGACACACCAGAGGTGGGATCAGGTGCCTAGGAGGAGTAAGCATCCCCTGTTGACCGGTCACACCCGCCGTGAGCCCCATATCCTATATTCCTCCACCTTCGTACAATTCCGGGGGAAAGTACTAGACCGTTTAATGTAATATATGCATATATGGAAATAGCGATGTGCGCCTTATTTCATTTCGCGTGTTTTCTAATATATACACACAGCTGACTTTCATCAAAATATTTGTGAAAATTTTTAATGTATGATCACGTACAATCTATATGTACCATATTTTGATTTAAAGTTGTATTTTTTCCCTTCCGAATTCCGTATTCTAGATATATGTAAACCTTAAACCACTAATAAACACACTGTGCGTAAAACGTGTTCCATAGTTGTCTCGCTTTGTGCTTTGACGACTAATAACTAAATACATTTATTTTTACACGCATATTCTTTAACAAGTGAATGTCCACCGTAAACCAGACAGTGCGTTATGATAAGCGTCACACACTGGTGCAGGTCAACATTTCCCACCGTTATATTTTCTTCTAGGGTTGTAACTGTAATAGCAAACAGCAACACCTTTCATAGAACGTCCCGTAGCGTATCAACAAGAGTTATCTGCCCTTTGCGATACTTCCAGTCCACACTAAAGGTCATTTTGTTCATTTTTTAAGAAAAGAATTAAATGACTCTTATAAGTCACTTTCTGTAAGTAATAACAAACCATTTATATCTGCATTTATTTCCAAGTTTAAAACAATTATAATCTTCAAATTACATCCCCAGAATGTTTGCTTCCTGGAAAAAATATTTAACTTGACTTCTAGTGTAACTTTGTCCTAACATTCAATCATTTCAGAGTTGATAAATATGCCTTCTGGGTCCCTTGATTCATTTGTCAATAAAATATCTTGTATCTTGTAAACATCGTAATGAATGAAAGTAATTTGATTAGTCAGGGGAGACAAGAATCAGAAGAATGAGATACGTTTTAGCACTACAAGTCTTGAGATGGTTAGAGTATTAATACACCAAGACATGAATTTGTTTTGTTTTTTCATGATTAAACAAAATGTGTTTGTGAAAAACTGATGCTCCAGTATGACAGCAAAGTTGATTGTGGCCAAGGTTAAAAAAATTTCAAAAGTAGGTCAATCCCCAAGGTCAAGGTCGCGAGATCAAAAACTTTGGAACCAAAAGAGAGATCTTGTCGCAAGAAATACACATGTGAAATATGAAAGCCCTATCACTAACCATTCAAAGGGTATGTAGGTAAACCGACAATAACAAGCTGCCTTTAAATTCTCGGTTGCTCGCTACAAACTCAAAACTTCGGCATAAATCGTGATATTGCATTAAAGGTTTTCCCAGACCGCAAAAATCGAGGTCCCGTGTCACAGCAGGTGTGGCACGATAAAGATCCCTCCCTGCTCAAATGCCGTAAGCGCCGAGCATAGGCCTAAATTTTGCAGCCCTTCACCGGCAATGGTGACGTCTCCATATAAGTGAAAGACCTCGAGAGGGACGTTAAACAATATACAATCAATCAATACATTCATACTCAACTCTTATGACGCGAAAGAAAGTGAACAAAATGCCAAATGAATTCTAAAAATGCACCCCATCACCTAATACGATGACGTCACATGGACTGCGAATATCCAATTTACACACAGGGGCTAAGCCCGTTCTGGGCCCGAACTCTGTGATACCATAAATATAGAAAGGGATCTGATTCGGCCCAGATAAAAAACTACCCACTCGCTTCAAATGCCTAAAACATCAGAAACTAGGTGCGGTATGCATGATTTGCCGGTCTCCTTGCATAGATTGATGTTTGAACTACTGTATGTCAAATTTCAAGCCACAGGTTCTTAATATAAAAGAGATATACGTCATCGCTCTCTCACATTTCACTTGTTTATTTTTACTAGAATATTTACCGGTCCAGGTCACCGGGTGGTTTCTTGCTTATGCCAGCAGCGGGATTAAGACTATTGCGGAGGGTTTCGGACCGATCAATAAATATTTCACATCAGATGCACGCTACTTACTTCCTCATACTTTAGTAAAGTTCTTCGTGTAGACGTTACACAACTCATTGTTTCCTCAGAAGCATCAACTGTTGACAAGATCTGTCATTTTAATGAAAGCACTAAAGACCGAATATACTTTAATTTAAAAATCTCAAATACCTTAGAATTGATCAAAACATTATTCTTGTGATATTGGACCTAGAGAAGGAAATTTAACATTATTTTTGGGCTTTCTTAATCTTTTTTTTTTTTTTTTTTTTTTTGGTTTATTTTATTTCATCATTAAAATTATTTTTACCCATTTTCCCTTCTTTAATTTTTTTTTAGAGGTATTTCGGGTCTTTAGTGCGTTTCTCAAAATGGCATATAGTGTCAGGATTTGTACTAGTTTCTGTGGAAACGAGGGGGTTGTTTATAATCGGTCTTTCTATCCCCCTCGTTTCTGTCCAAGCCTTCATAAAGTATGTGGGAAATCAGTCGTGCTTCGATTTGAATTTATTTCAGCTTACATTTGATGTGAATCGTTCGAAAACTTACATAAATCTATTCATGAATGATTTTGCCGCAAGGGAATACAATTGAAACCATTCAATTCCACACGAAAGCAACGATAATTGTCGTCATTTCAAACACAACAGCCTTTCGCTGTCAAATTCGCCTCCATGATAAACAATGACTTCAGCGCATGCGTCACCTCATTTTGTAAAACAGCTTGAGGCCCAAGAGGGGTGAAATGAGTTACTATTAGTAAATCGCACACAAATCTAACCTTTTCCAGTTTATTTCTCATCACAAGCATTGCATTTCATATCTGTGAATGGACTTATTCTTCTGAATATGAAAATAATGAATTACTGGAAACAAAATAAGTAAAACAATGTAATTGGGAATAAAAAAAATATTTAAAAAAGACCACTCAAAGGTGCAAAGTGGGCAGTGTGTACTGCATTCCTGAAATGGGATTAAATATCATTAAAGGAACCGCATCTCATGTGTCTATCCCCCCTTTATATTCATTCATTTCTATTTTCATATTTTGTTATTATTATATTTATTCATTATACCTTCTTTTTTTTAGGGGGGGGGGGGTGTATATCTTCTTATAGGGAATTTCATACCATGAATTGAAAAACAACAAATCTATGACAGAACAACAAACCTGTGACAGAAGAACTTTATCTGTTTATACATACTGTTAAACTGCAAATCAATGAAGGTGGTTAATTTCAGTCCACTTAACATTTGTTGGCGGATCTCGACAGGGGGGGGGGGGGGGTACATGGGCTGCAATCCTCCTTTTGATTTTGGAGTGGGAGAGAGAGAGAGTTTATTTATGCGGGGAAATGACTTTTAATCGCCCACGTCTCTCCAACACGAGGTCAGCGCTTGGAAACGGAAGTGGTCAGTCGTAGATTTAGTTGATGCCAAGTGGAATGCTTGTCGGAATTCAATAAAGATATTTTCCAACCAGTAGAAATTATAATTCTTCATCGGCTGCACCTTACCCGTTACCAACTGCAAACCAGAAAGGTCCTTTTCAGTTCAACACTTACTTGTAAATATGTACTTTACGTTCCACAGTGGGCAAGGAGAGACTTTCTGGAGTGTCATTAATGAACGATTACCCCAACATCCAGCTGGACATTAATCATCTAACAAAGAGATTCATTCACATGCATTTGAAATAATCAATTGACATCGATATTCATGTACACTGATTATTATTTTCAACATAATAAAATTTTGTTTTAAGGAGGAGGGGGTGTTGATGAAGACTAAGTGAATTAAGTTTTTGTCAGATATTAAACATTTATCAATGAATATTGTCAATATAAACGTTAGTCATATCTAATTCTGTTTTAAAGGATGTTTTAATCGGTAACTAACTTATAAAACTGCAAGCATACGATAAAAAATAAGTACACTGTACAAAACACATACCATGCTATTACATATATGGCAAGAAATTGGAGCACTTTCCCTGGGTAGCAATTTTGTAACCAGGTTACACTAGAAAACAGTGTTATAAGGTTAAATGCAGGGTTACAGGGGTTACGAGGGTTACAGACCTTTCTCTCATGTTGAAACAATGGTCTGTAACCCTCGTAACCCCTGTAACTCTGTATCTAAAGATAAGTGAGTGTTGAAACAATGGTCCGTAACCCTTGTAACCCTGTATTTAAAGATAAGTGGGTGTTGAAACAATGGTCTGTAACCCTCGTAACCCCTGTAACTCTGTATCTAAAGATAAGTGAGTGTTGAAACAATGGTCCGTAACCCCTGTAACCCTGTATCTAAAGATAAGTGAGTGTTGAAACAATGGTCTGTAACCCTCGTAACCCTTGTAACCCTGTATTTAATGATAAGTGGGTGTTGAGAGAATGGTCTGTAACTCTTGCAAGCTTAAAATAAAGGTGGTCGATATTTACTAGATTTTCAGCACTATAAGACATATGTTTGATATGCTACATTGGATAAAAATATTGTCCCTATTGTAACTTGGTTACAAAATTGCCACCCAGGGAAAGTGCACCAATTTCTTGCCATATCTATGCTATAACAACAGTCAACAGATCCTCTGATTCATCCTCTTTGAAAATCTATATTCGCGCCTGATATTATGGTCGAGATCAATCAAAACAATATTTAATCCCATACATTTCAAGACTTCTGTTTATCTTTTTTCTTTCTTTTTTTTAATTATCATTATTTCTTCTTTTTTTTTCTTTCTCTTTTTTTGTTTGTTTGTTTGTTACAACAATAACATTTTTGAAAACAAACAGCACAGCAAAAACAATATGCGCATTTATTTCAGACAATATCGAAGTTGCGATTACATATAAATTACCTACATTTTCTTCTATTTTTCATTTCAACAAACACTTTGAATAATTTATGTAGCAACTTCCTTTTTATCTATATTGTTTTCTGTATTTTCAAATTCAGAAAAATATGTCCATTCACAAAAATACGATGCGTGTGATGAAAAAATAAACTGAAAAAGTTAGATTTGTGTGCGATTTACTAAAGTAAGGCATTTCATCCCTCTTGGGCCTCTAGCTGTTTTACAAAATGAGGTGACGCATGCGCTGAAGTCATTGTTTATCATGGAGGCGAATTTGACAGCGAAAGGCTGTTGTGTTTGAAATGACGACGATTATCGTTGCTTTCGTGTGGAATTGAATGGTTTCAATTGTATTCCCTTGCGGCAAAATCATTCATGAATTTATACACAACATAAGATGATAGTCACCGTTCAATATGTTTATTTAAGTTTCACAATCTAACTACATAAAACATTCCACATACATAATTGATTTGATATATACACAAAACATCTTAAATACTCAATATTTGGCTTCTTGGGGCTACTCGACCTAACAATACATACCCTGGGCGAAACCCAGTGGTCTGTGCAGGTACCTGGAGTGAGCCCGGCAGGTAACTGTAAGCAGGTACCTGGGGTGAGCCCGACAGGTAACTGGTTGCAGAAATCCATCACCTAACAAGTTAACGAGACACTACAGCTCATTTTGCGCAAAAATCATGAAATGACAATTTTCTCAGCGCTTTCTCAATTTTTGTTGCATTGTTGAAAGTATGAACTTTACGAAAATAACACTTATCTAAAGTTAAAAATTATCGTTTTAACGTAAAAATTAATACTTTTTGATGGCCTATACAAAAAATATCGAGTCTCCTCCTTTTAGTCTTCAGACGCATGCGCATAGACAGTAAACAGTGCAGCATGTCGTCCAGTGAGAGAAAGTGTAGTTGATAGATCTAGAATTTTGACAGATTCTGTGAGAAAAGAGGTAAAAATAGAATGAGATAAAACTCATGCGTGAAATAAAATTTACCTTGGGATCAGTATGACCGTTGGAAAACAGAGAGCTCGGAGAAACGCATGTAACTCAGTGGCGGATCTAGGATTTCCGAAGAGGAATGTGAAAGTCAAAGATTAGGCAAAGTAATCGACCATTCGGGTGCAAAATTTGGATTTTCATTCACAATCTGTGGCGTAAAAAGGGAGAGGGGATACTGGCCCCCTAAATCTGCCATTGAGACTAGCTGCGAAGACACTACATTTGAAAGTAAGTGCTATTTTTATCTGAACACGACACGTGTTAGTTGTAAAAACATCGGTCAATGGGAACATGGAAGGGTTTCTGTTGAAATAATGATTTATAATTAGTTATTATAATGAGCAGGGAATAATCTTATGTACTTGAAAGGTGAGTGTGGACCCCCTTGAAGGGGAATTTAGATAAGTTCCTACACAACACCTTTGCTGTCATTCAAAACCACGTGACGTAAATAAGCATTCAAAAGTCCGAGTCAGCATGAAGAAATCTTTGAATTCCGGACGATCTTCAAAGCGCAGTTGAGAGTAAATTGATGCATCCCAATTGTTCAAAATTGTCAGTATCGATGTGAATTTTATCATTTTATCAATATATGGTTTAAAAAACACTTCATTAAAATGTGGAAAATGAGCTGTAGTGTCTCTTTAACTGAAAGGACAAATATTTTATACCCTGGGTAGAACCCAGCAGGGTATGCAGGTACCTGGGGAGATCCCGGCAGGTAACTGTTTGCCAAATTTATCACCTAGCAAATTTACACCCTGGGGGAGCCCAGCAGGGTCAACAGGACCTGGTGGAGCACAGCAGGTACCTGTTATTCGAATCAAAAGATAGATATATCAACAGATTGTAAATTTCACAAAAAACAAATTCAGGATTTTACAAAATTATTTAAATTTTGATCTTAATTGGGGCTTAATATGGCCAAACGAGTGTTTATGAAAAATAAAAATTAACACGAGAGCCCCAAGAAGATAATAATTAAAGTTAGGCAAGAAGCTTTGAACGACGAACTTTCACATTCTATGAACTTAATTTCTTTTGTGCTTCTTGTAATACCTGTGCAGAAGTTCTAATATATCGAGTGTAACAATTGGAAGACCATCGACCCAAAGTTTTAATTAAATGGTCCTCAACACCTGCTGCCGCTGCAGAAGTTGCAGCACCTATTCAAAAAGAATGTCCACAATATTTACAGTCATCTAATTTTTAAAAGTTTCAACATATGTCTAAGCATAGTAATGAAAGATTCTCTGGTCAACACTTCACCATTAAGCGTCCTGGGGGCTACTCATTCCTTTCTTAACAATCTATTATTAATAACAATATCTGGCTTGATCCTATCATCAAAACTGTCTGAAGTAAAAGAGTTAACAACCCTGCCTAGGGTCAATATACGCAGACTGCACTCCGGGCTGATCCCAGGAGTGTATGCCTGGGGCTGATCCCAGCAGACATCACAGAACAAGTGAACCATGCCCGGGGCTGATCCCAGCAGGCATCAAAGAAAGTGAACCATGCCCGGGGCTGATCCCAGCAGGCATCAGAGAACGAGCGGACCATGCCCGGGGCTGATCCCAGCAGGCATCACAGAAAAGTGACCCATGCCCGGGGCTGATCCCAGCAGGCATCAAAGAAAGTGACCCATGCCCGGGGCTGATCCCAGCAGGCAACGAAAGGGAACAAGTACTCTGAGCTGAACCCAGGAGCGATAACGTATTCCTGGTACTGATTCCCAGTAGGCATAAAACTGTTAGTCTAAGAAAACACTACTTACTAGTCAAATTCTATTTTACATTTAACAAACTACCTATGTACAATAAGTTATATGTGATGATAAAACTGTGGTATATACCGTAATAATAAGCAAAACCAAACATAGACTTGGGGGTAGAATTCCCCTGGAATGAACGCCAAATGTTCTGATGTGGAGAGGACACGTCTACAATTAAACGTTTTTTCTTTGAATATTTACCTTCCGCAATTCCAATCGGATTAACCCGATATATATCGAAGGGACTTTCATTGAATGGTCCTACAACAAATCCTTTTTCCACTTCTCTCTGTAGTAATTCCTTAGTAACATCTGGCTGTCTCTTGATGACAATAGATTTCTACACTCGAGTGATTCAGTAGGCACATATTGTAATCCTGCCTTCATTCCTGACACTAAATAGTCTACAAATTGTTTATCAGGATGTAGGGTAAGCAAGTCTTCTAACACTCTTATATTTACACAAGTATTTGGAGTTTTCATGTCTAATAAACTGTCACTTACTTTCCCCCCTTTTGTTGAACCTTCGGGGGGACTTTCCCGTTTTTTGATTCAGGGCATTTAGTCCTAGGATGGTCCTGCTTGCAATTGAGGCAGACATGGATATTAGTGCATCTTGGGCGTAGGCAACCTCTTTCTCCATTATAGTTGTTACAAATTCCTGTCCTCCATAGCGTTGTCTGATCCTGCCATATGAGTCAGTATTGCGACTGTCTGAACGTTGTGTCCCATTAGAGTTGTTTGTATATAATGTAGCTGCTAATGGACAGAACCCAGTTGTGTGAGAAACACTGGAACATCTATTACAGGTGATGGGTTTTTGGTTGGCAAATATATTGCAGAACAAAGTATTATTTCTTATGGACCAATCCACGGGTATGTTGTTGTATTTTAGATGAGCTGCTGCCCTGGTACTGAACTGTTTGTGATATTCGTAAAAGGCTGTGCCTCCGTACCTGGTTGTCATGTCCACCATGTCCCTCTCGTACATGTCCAACTCAGCTCGCCGTTGAGGGAACTTCGACAATAGACCGTCGAATCTTAGGTGGTATTGTCTCCACGGAAGGTAGAGATTCTTGGTTGTAACCATATCTTGTACGGACATAAATTCCAGACGGTCTGTGAGAATCTCCCAATGCTCTGTACGCTGACGTTAGGGTATTTGATGTAGCTGTAGATAATTCTGGTGCATTTTCTGATGTCACGTTCGAATGGAGTTGTTGTTCGCTACCAGCAGCGGCTGGTATGAATCTTCGTGTATTGTCTCTTTCTTTTATAAAATACATTAATTTCCTCTCTCATTTTTCCGACTGTGTCCATTAGTTCACGAATGGCAACTGACAGATCGCCGCCATTGTTGTTTTGGTTCGAGACTTCCGGTGTTCGATTTCTTGACGGCTGTTCCTGATGCCTCCCCGGCGTAGACTGCACATTGTGAATTCGCGGGCTTTCTGACAATGGCTGTTCTTGTTGCCTCCCTGAATATAGTGTACGTGATTTGTATAAACGCAAAAGTTCAGTCTTCCTATTTGATAAGGACACATTAACACCAAGATTTGATAGTTCTTCTCTGAGTTTTGAAGCTGTCCAATTTTCTGGATTACTCATATCATATAACACTGTTTGTCTCTGTCTGTTACGAGAATTTCTGGTAGGTCCCATTGTTTACACTTTAAAAGCACGAGGTATAACTAAAATTCGCAAAGTTTACTCCACAAATCACATTATGACTCCTTAGTTAATATAGAGGATCGAATTGTAGTAAATTTGGGTAGTATTAAGGCAGATTTATGAACACTTTTAACGAAGATAATTGTAACTCTGATACTGACGCTGGCACTTTACACAAAGGCGAATACGAAACAATGGTCACGTGACCAGTACTTATTTGCATATAATAACAAACTATATTTAGATGAGTAAGCGATGGTTACTGCACAGGCATAATTATAAAGAAAATACTTGTGTATAAACTAATATTAAATAAATAAACATTAGATTTATGTAAGTTTTCGAACGATTCACATCAAATGTAAGCTGAAATAAATTCAAACCGAAGCGCGACTGATTTCCCACACACTTTATGAAGGCTTGGACAGAAACGAGGGGGATAGAAAGACCGAATATAAACAATCCCCTCGTTTCCACAGAAACTAGATTTGTACGTAAAATGAACGACCCAGATAGGAGGAGCATCCCCTGTCGACCGGTCACACCCCTGGTGAGCCCTATATCCTGATCAGGTAAACGGAGTTATCCGCAGTCAAAATCAGTGTGCCAAGAACGGCTTAACAATCGATATGAAACACGTCAGGCAGCATTTGACCCAATGCAAGGTTGTATTGACGAACTAGATCGTTATAACGACCATAGAATTTGCGAAATGCTGACTTCAATCGAGACTGTTGAAACCCCTGTACCATCAACTTGTTTGTCAGTAGCCTGCCTCGATTTAAAAACTGACTATTCGCATATGGCATGTCAAACGTTGCAATATTTGATCTTTTTCATTTGTATTGTATAATTTTCCTTTTTGTATGCATAATTTTCCTTTTGTATTCTATATTTTTCATTTGAATTGTATATTTTTGCATTTGTATTCTATATTTTCCATTTATATTGTATAATTTTCCATTTGCATTCTATATTTTCCATTTGTATTGCATAAATTTTCATTTGTATTGTATAATTTTTCATTTGTATTCTATATTTTCCATTTATATTGTAAAATTTTTCAATTGTATTGTATCCCCGGGATTGTTTATTTTGATTTGTTACGAAGGATTTCATTAGTTAACGTTGTTTTGAGAATTGTTTACTGATGTACCACAAATGTAGACGTGCTTAGCACACGGGACCGTAGCAAGGAGGGTTCTTTAACGTGCCAACACCTGCCGCAACACAGGATATCTGTTTTTAAGGTCATATCGGAAAGACCCGTGATTCCCACTTTTAAATGCCGAGTGTTTGGCAAAGGAGCAATCACTACCTATGTTTGATGTGGCAATGGCAGGAGTGGGGCTCGAATTCACGACCTCCCGCCCACAAACCAAGCGATATATCACTGAGCTACCGCAACCAGGTCCAAGCAGGACTAGTTATTTAAAAAAAAAACGTAGCTAGCAATGACGAATCCAGCCCCCCCCCCCCAACATGATCCATTTATTATAGAACTGTCCAGAAAAGCATGCACATTTTATTTGGTCAGAATTCAGTAGATTCAGGGGACTTTGGCCCTTGGATCCCCACCAATTGTTAACATCGAGTTTGGTTTGTTACAACTAATCATTGGATTAAATAATCTGAAGTTATCGTTTATCGAATTTGGTAATGCGCGTGATGTTGAAGAGGTCAAGTTCAGTAGCCACGTTTCGCAGGAATGTACCGTATTTGCTACATGCAATGGCGTGACCCCCCCCCCCCCCCCCCCTGCTATGCATGAGTGAGATAATCCTGAATTTTGAAATGAATTTCTAAATTTTATCCCAGCAATTAAATATACATCCGTATTTTCAAGCTAGTAACGAAGTACTTAGCTATCGTCAACGAGGAACTCTAGCATATTTTTTATTTCAACTTCAGAGTACTTGTGCGTGGAATCAGAGTGGTATTTAACAAAGTAAGTTTTTAGATGACTGATCACTAGATACGAATATTTCCATCTTCCATTTTTGTTGAAGAAACAACTCTCTATGATGTAAAGAAGTCTAGTCTTTAATTTATTGTGAGGAATGGTCGTGTATAGTGTTGAAAAGTCATAGGTTTTGATGCTATTGATTTGGGAAAAGTTTTGCGATTTCAAGTTTACTAAAAGCTCTTTAGAATTTTTTAGAATTCACATTTGATTAACACCACTTCTGGCATATGTAGTCGCACTGTAAGTTTGAAGTTTCTCCTTCAAAGCTTTTAATATTTTCGTGAGGAGCAGAGATAGGGGCTTGGTAGAGCACTTACTGGATCCAGCAATGTATCTTTGTTTGTGAGGGTTTTGTGTAGTTTAGGAATCCAGTATAGGTACAGTAACTCCTATTCATTCTAACCATTTACAGGGATTTTAAGTGTTTCGAAAACTGAAGCAGGGTTTTGAAGAATTTCATCTTTTGAAAAGTCAGTTGGAGTATAAGTACGATTACCAAAAGCGGAATTAATGCCAAGTTCGTTTAAAATACAGCTGTAATAATGAGCCTTACAAACAAAGACAATGTTGTTACTAGTTTTGTCGGCTGGAACATATTTCTCATGTAACCTATCTAATTCTTTGATCACTTCTGGTTTACTAAACACAGAAGGATAAATGGTACGTACTTTTGTTTTGATATGTCTAATGCGGGATTTTGATATTCCTCTTATGCTTTTAACCCATTCTGACAATGTATCAAGATCTTCTTTTTCATATTTAGCCCATCGTCTGGCAAAATCTTTGACAGAATTCATAATAGAGATGAAGTTCTGTCGCCAACTAAACGTTTTCGTTAAGCTGCATGTTCATCTGAACCAAAAGATGAATAGTTAAAAAGCCTGGAGTTAAGATGCCATTAATTCTTAGCATTTATAGGGAGCAGGGGTGGTTCCTGGGTTTATTAAAGCGGGGGGGATCTACCACTCATATTTGGTTTCAAAGGGGGGTTCCACCCTCAAAATGTTTTATTTTTATTTTTTAAGCAAACTTTTCTGGTGAAAGGGGTGGGGGTGGGGGGTCCTGACCCCCGGAAAACCCCTCTGGATCCGCCACTGGGGAGTTACCTGCCAATTAAATTTAACTACCGTTTGTACAACGGGGTATCTTAATCTAGTATTGAAAAACATCGGAGAAAATTTATCCAAAGTGGAAATTTCTAGTATTGTGAAATATGGGAAAGCCAAGTCCCATTGTCATTTTTTACTCATGTAACTCCTCGGGCTCTTTGGGTATTTTTAATAATTTATTTAAAATTATTATTTTTAATTTCTTTCCAATTAATTTAAACGAATAATAAAAATTTGTCAAGGATGGTTCGTAAATGTTTATCACAATGTATTCTCGTTTCTAGGAATTTGAACGGTTAAGGTTCAACTGAATTGATTTCCTCTACACGTTCTACTCTGGTTCCCAACCCTTTGCAACATGTCATTGTCACATGTTACACGTGAAAATGATTTGTATTTATTTCATGAACACAGAAATAATAGTCAGCTGTCTCGATCCCGTTGCTGTAGCTTATGATTAATGAAAATTATATCAAAACAATATCTAAATTTCGAGAAAAAAAAATTGACAAAAATGTTTTAGATACTATTCTATTCAGATGATATGAAGTGTTTTATAATATATGCAACCTTCTCAAATTCTAATAAAATATTTGTTACTCCGTCTTCAGTAATAACACACCAAAATCTTTGTTGAATCTTGTTCTATTTTGGTGATAGAATGAATATGTCCAAAATCAAAAGATTGATCATTCACAGGACATGCTCTAAATGTCATCCATTTTGGTGCTCTACTAACTACACACGCTCGCGAAAATTTCAGGTGAGTACAGAGAAGAGTCTTATTTCCCTCTTGATTACAAGGTTTCCTTCTGCTTTTGTTGATCGAACGGGTTTGTAGACCCTACCTTTCAAATGACCCAGAGGAAAAAGTCTAGCCCATTCAACGCAAGGGAGCGTGGTGGTCCCCTTAATTTAAAGTGTCTAAGTTGTTCATGTAAATATTCCAGCACAACTCGTACAGTGTGTGTGTGCAAGTGTGTGGATGCACCCTATTCTTGTTGAAACCACACCAGTCGTTTTCTTCTCAAAGATGGAATTTTGAGATAGTCTGGTGAAGTTATTGAGCTCACAGTACCTTCTAAAATTCAAACACAAAGGGGCCAATTAATCCGGATGAACTTAAGGTTGTCCGTACTGTTACTTTGTCACTGTGATGGGGTTTTTTTTAAACAGAAGAGTTAGCTTTATCTAATCCCTATTACAGGCGCGGATCCAGAATTTTTTTCCAGGGGGGGGGGTTCGAACCTTTTCATAAAATCGAACCCGTGATATAATGTTCAACCCTTTATTTTCCAACTCTTGAAGGAAACGCTCAATATAACCACTGCACCACGCGGGCGACCTTTTTGTCGTGTATTAATGTTTTCTGGTAGGAAGTGTTATTTAGTTAAAGAGACTTGACTGAAATAATCTTCGTTTTCCTTTCCTGATAAATGATTGTACAATTTCCTTTTGGTCAATTTCTAATGAATGGTGAAGATGCATTAGTGCAACCCCAGTTAATCTGTCCTCTTGCATAGTACTGCGCATGTAACTCTTGATGCGTCTTAATCCAGAAAAGGATCTTTCGGCATCACATGTTGTGATAGGTAAAACACATCCAATGTGGAGAAGAATTTTCACGTTCGGGAAAACGTCCCCATCTACAAAGTTGAAAAGATTGAGCAGATTGCAGAGCTTGTCTGAAGTTTCTTTGCTCATGTTAACACTATAACGTCTCCAATCTCTGAGTTCTTTCTCCAATTCCTTTACAGAAAGACAAGGCAGGTCGCTCCCCCAAAATATTAGTTCTGAGGCAAGTTTGGACAATTCCTCGTGTGAAATATTTGTCACATTGACAGGCAACAAAAAGCATATCGAATATGCCACCAGATCTTCTTTCTGAAACCTCGTATTTAATTCACTGAGGAAAAAGTCCAGAAATGGAATGGCCACGACAGATCTATAGTAATCTCTTGGATTACTTGTGGAGACATTTTCTCTGTGTTGCTGCTTGGAGCAAACCCTTGGGGTTTTAATCACTATATCAAGGTCGTCTGCAATTTGTTTTGCATCTTCAAAGCAAGACTCCAATTCGGTATCTACCGCTCTACGAATTTCTTTGATCCTATCCACGTGTTCCTCAATTAACTTACTTGCAGTGAAAAGTTTGAGAGTCAAAGGCTTTATTGTATCTAGGACATACCTTACAAACACAAATGTTATCAACACAGAGAAGGACGTCATCGAAACCAAAAACCCTGTGCGGTCACTTTAGTTTGTCTATCCCAAGACCAGTCTTTACTGGTACTTTCATCAAGGTTTTGATTGAGAATATGCTGCAGACATTTGATGACGAACTTGTACATAGTGTAGAACACATCAAAGCAGATATGACGCTCAACCCACCTAATCTTACAGGGTCCAACTAGTTTCTTTCTGGAAAAATCTACAGACCCATCATTTTCTATATTAGTCTCAAGAAACCCTTGTCGTTTAGGGGAACTTTAAAAAAATAATAAACACTGAATTAAGGACATCTATCATATTCCTCACAAGGGGTAATTTGCAGGCTGAAGCGATGCTCAGATTCAATACATGACTCCAACAGTGTGTGTTCAAAGCTGGTTTAGAGACTTGATTCGTCCCTGACACTCCCGTTTTTTCCAATGCCATTGCTGCTGCACCATCGTATGCTTGCCCTCGCATGTTCTCAATCGGAATTGCAAGCAAGCGGAGGATTTCAATAAGTTTATCAGCAATTGTTTCCCCAGTAGTTCTGCCTATATTTGCAAAGTCAAGAAATTCCTCCTTAATGATGGCAGAATCTGGGACACAAGACTAAAACTTCTTTGTTAGAGTACTAGTCAGTTACCTCATCAGCTATGATGGAATAAAAACCCTTCCTTTGTAAACCCTTCAAAATTGTACCTGTGACGTGATTTCCAATGAGTTGCATAACCTCATTCTAAATGGTTTTGCTGGTATATAAGGCATTCTTTTTTGCTTTTTTGTAGATGAGACCAGAGCTCTCATCATGCTTTGCCAACAGCTGTAATACTGCCAGGAAATTACCTTTATTTGAGGAATCACTTGTGGTATCATCTGTGTCCTTGGAGAGGAATATTTTGTTTCCCACATCTTTTTTTTTTTATCGCATCTACTATTTTCTCAAGCAACTTTATGTTGTGCTGATACTGTGCCTGATTTTGCTGATTGAGTTTATACGGAAGAGACGAAGATGGCACTTCGGATGTCATCTTGGTTGTGTGATAAACAGATTTGGCACTCTTGTGGTGTTCTGAATTTTGATGCTTTAAAAGGGCAGATATTTTTCCAAGGGATTTCTTATACGCAGTAAAAGGTTGCGTAACAAATGTATTTTGATGTTGGACATCTGACTGAGGGAACATGACATAAAACTTACACAGACCGCCATTTAACAGTTTGCTGAAGGTCAACCATGAAAACTGATTCATCCAAGAAGATTGAAATGATAAAGTATTTTTGAGTTCACCCGTATTCGTTGTTTGAGCACGACCTGTTGTTAACTTGGCGACATCGTCTGGCAAGGGTTGATTCTGAATATAACTTATCTTTTCAGCTGAGGACATTGTGTTCAACTTTATTGCACCTGTTACAATTTTACCAAAATCAGAAAAATCCGAATCGTCAAAAGATGTTTTATCTTTATCATGTTCTGTTGTCTTAATAAATTCATTGTCATCAGATTTAATATCCGTGTTTTCATTTTGTGAGTCCATGGTGATTTCCGGGGTATCATCTGAATCAATACAAAGTTTTGACTTTTTATGGGCAGGCTCCTTCATTTCATTGGATTCAGTAGGTAAAACTGGGAAACAAACCACAAAATGATTTGGTGACCAATTGTTTGGGTTGCTATTTTCAGTGTGTGACCACATGATGTAGATGAGGGAACCCTGACGTACCTTTTCATCTGAAAATGGCTTTATTTCTTGATGAAGAAAATGTCTGTTTACAGCAACATTTTGTATTGTTGGATAAATGCTATATATTGGATGATTCAGGGCATTTGCCGCTGCGAAAAAATGAATCGAAGAACAATATCCTCCTGATTTTATTGAATTTAGAGTTTCATTCTGAATCGACTTGAGAAAATTCCCCGGTACAAGTGATCTGTCCGATACTGACGTCTCCACAACATATTGTACACTTGTGGGATGAGAACACATCTTGTCGTAAGTTGCCTGTGACGCATGCTTTCTCGAATTTTTTGCAAGTTCTAATACGGTCATGACACGAAGTTCGATATGTCTCTCTTCATGACCAAAAATGGCTTTAGAGAGGGTCCTATAAAAGCAATTGCCATCCCCGTACACTTTCACAGGACAAATATCTACTGGGCCATCTTCTGGATAAAGCGCCTCGGCAAATTTGTCCAGATTACCATCTCTGGGCAATATATCGGATCTCATTACACTCAGATCATAGGTGTAGTCTTTCTTGCAACTTGCGTATCTTAAAGATGTAAAACTTATACGGTACCAATTTTGATGCACCAGATGCGCATTTCGACAAATAATGTCTCTTCAGTGATGCTCAACCGAAATGTTTGAAATCCGAAATAACTATGAAGTTTTAGAGCTAAATGTAGCCAAAAACAGCGTGCCAAAAAAGTGGAGCCAAATTCGTCCAAGGATAAGAGCTATGCACGAGGGAGATAATCCTTAATTTTGAAATGACCCCTTCCCCCCCCCCCCCCCCCCCCCCCCCCCCTCTCTAGATCCGCGCATGCCTAAGACGTTTGCATATACATTGTAAGCAGAAATAGGCTTCATCTGAAAACCATACTTCAATCCAAAAGCCATGATCATGGCAATCTGCCACGTGAGTAACATTGAGTCTACTCAGAATGCCCGAGAGCTTCAGATGTTGCACGATCTAAATCGCATGTGGGGTCAATTTCAAATCAAACTTCAGCGTTTTGTAATTTATACACCGGACACACTAACACTTCGTTATCAAAATGTGTAGCTATTCCATAATAAATCTTTTCTATGTTCCCAATATACATTAATAATACATATATGGACATAAATTTTCCTGTGTTTCAATGTTACAAATGTTGTTTGTTTTTTTAGATTGAAATGCAAAATAGAATGTTGCTGTGCTATAGTGAAAGTCTATATTTACACATGCATATATATGTTGTAAGTATACGAACATAAAACATATTAACGTTTTTTTTAAAAAAAAATTGTACAATGAAAAAGAAAATGGAACCAAAGTTCATGTATTTCTCTCTTTAATATAAAACTAATAAAAATGTAAAAACAGTAACATATTTAAAACAAACAGAATGTTTACAATGTAACAAACACACATCACTTTTCCAGTCACATCGTTTGAACTGATAGACAAAAGCGGCAAATCCTGAACAACACAGGCGACCTCCTCAGGCAAACAGTGGAATGACTTTGGGTAGTCACATAAGAAACAATTGAAACAGCACCGGGATATTAATTTTCCAGAGCAATCTCAGATAATCACACAAGGGCATGTCTTTTTCTGTGTACACTTATTTTCCCAGTCCGTTTTGGCGGCCGCTACTATCTCGTTTATTAAATCGTGTACACCATCCTCACTCAAGGAGGATACCTCCACATAACTGAATGCCCCCACCGCAGAAGCCACCTCGTTTCCCTGCTTTGGTGAGACCTTGGAACTGTTGACAACCTGAAAAATGCACAATCACTTTAAAAATAATTAGCCATTGTGTGTAACTTTTGATGCACCCAGTTCCTCACATCTTAGCTGCAGAACTTTAGAGTTGCAGTTCTGCAACTACTCACATCTATTATGCAATAAAAATGCATCTCCATCCTCAGGACATTTTACGGAAATGAGGTTATAAAAAACAAATTATGATATATTTGTCATCAACAATAGCACTGTAATCAACGAGACCAGGAAATATTGCTTCAGTCAAGATGTTTACAAGTCTAGTTAACCTGCTGTAATGCACGAAGTCCTTCATAAGTCGGTCAGAAAATGGGAAAGAAGGAAGAATATTGTGTAGTGTACTCGATGTTTTAAAAACACATTGAGATCTCAGGAAATTGTTGTCTTATCAGACGTCAGTGCTCTGACCTGCTTCCTGAAGGAGAGGAAAGCGGTTGTTGTAGGGGGATGCAACACTCTGAGCGGGAAACCTCAGGGAGGAGACCGCTCAAAAATCTTGTATGGAACGTGCTAAATATGTATGACCTTTCAAGAGTCCTTATGTGAGGATGTCAAGAAACTAACTCAACTCAACTATCGATCTTTAAATATTCTCTAGAGAAGTCGACAGGCATAGCGATGAAGGCTATGCCTCTCGACTTCTCTAAAGAGAATAATCTTTAAATTGAAAACAAAATTAAGCAATACATTGCTTTGCAATTAATTTAGATATCATATAATTTTAATATGTTTATGAATAAAGTCTGATGATGAAGCTTAGAAGAAAAAGGGCCGGGGGGGGGGGGGGGGGTATTGTTTCGTACAACACAGTTCAGTCTTCTTTGTCGAGGTGACAAAAACTTAACGGAAAAGGCCGATCTGTGTTCCGATTGTTCTTTCCGTATTGATATACTAACAGGATGTCAAGAATGCCCGGTCCTCAGCAACTTTCCAATGTTTGCAAAACTTGCAGATAAACAAATTGTGTTTAACTAGATACGATGGATAGCGTCATTATATAATCACACATACATATAGGCACTTCCGTTTACGTAACACACCCACCTGAATATCGGGTTGTTGAAATCGTACATCCAATTTCGTTCCAACTAATATGAAAGGTGTGTTGGGTAAATGCTGACGTAATTCCGGTACCCATGATTCCTGAGCATGAACCAGGGATTTGATGTCATCAATTGAAAAACAAACTAAAAACACGTCGCTGTTTATGTATGACATCACTCTCACTTTACTGAAATCCTCCTGAAACATAAGAATCTACCGTTAGATTGAATATCACCTTTCTGACCTTAGGTCCAGTATCGAGTTACACATGCGCGTGTATGCGTTTCTGTACATTGCATTGGTGACACTAATTAAGTCACACATTCGTATATCCAGTTGCTTACCTTCCCGGCGGTATCGAAGAGATTCAGATGATACGGAATTCCGTGAACAGAAACAGTGGCTGAAGATAAAAGCATTATTATTAATCAACAGTATTTTATATTTACTGTATATTGATTTCTATTCAATTTTTTAAAATACTTCAGTTAAATGTATATTAGAGCTGTCACTATGTACATTAGATCTGTTACTATGTATATTAGATCTGTTACTATGCATTTTTGTATTTATACATGTAAGCACTCAGTAAATAGTTATATCACGGCTCAATGCGTCTGGTTACAAATATATGTAAAGGTCAAAACTATTTGGTTACGAGATTTATCTGACTATTGTTTGTTTTTTTTTTTAAATAGTACAAAAAAGCCACACTCAGAACATCCTCACATAAACTCAATTTAATTAGAATTAAAACAAGTGTAGCGATAGTAGGTGAGCAGATCATAGGATCTAATTTTAATTAGATTGCACATAAACTGAACTTGAAACTGGTAGATATTGACACAAATTCTTTTGGTGATGAAACTCGTCAATTAATAGAAAAGACTAATATCAATTTTTAAAATCTGTCCATCAAATATCTTTTAATCTTATGTCGTGGGAATACTTATATTCATTCTCTGCGACCTTGGACATTATTTACATATTAAATCTACATAACCTAGATTAGATACAATATGATCTTTCAGTGGCGGATTTAAAGGGGCGCCGCCAGCGCGCGCCCCCCTAAAATCTTCAAATTTAAGGTAAATTGTGGTATCTTGTTTAGAAAAATATTCTAAACGATAAAAGAAGCAATAATTTCTTCCACTCCCGGAGAAATAAATGACAAAATTTTTTGATTTCTTGAATTACTTAATTCGGAAAACTTATTTTTTCCAAATACCCTTAAAATTTGCGTCATTTCATTAATTTCACCTTATTAAAAATGATAGAAAATAGTACAAATGACTAAATAGGAGACATATTTCAATCCCTAAAAAATCTGTAAAATCCAGGAGCTCTCGGGGGCTTCGCCCCCTGCCCCCCAAGGGCTTCGCCCTGGACCCACTGGGGGCCTCAAGGCGGGCCCCAGACCCACTGCCTCATAAAGTGGCGCCCCCCGTAACCGCAATTCCTGGATCCGCCCCTGTCTCTACATCCATTGTAAATTAGTTGTAATATGTAATAATTGTTTCTTTCGATATATGTGTAATGCTATCCTGTATATATATGTGTCTCTTGTGGGCCTTTAATTTATCGTTTATATTATATATATATATATATATATATAAAGCACTAAATAATCACAACTAGGTACTGAAAATTTTCGCACCAGCCCGGGGCAAGATTGTCAAACTAGTGCGTAAGTCCACTCGGCCACAACGACTTCCCTATATATATATATATATATATATATAATATTATGTGTACTCATAATGGCATCTAATTTTTTCATAATTTTAAGTAAAAAAAAAAATTAGCACAGCATAAAAATTGTTTTCATTAAATTTAAACTACACTTGTGGATTTTTATGAATGCAATAAGAACAACAACAAAAATTAGAATGACATAGACTGGTCGTTTATTTCCACACTCTAAAAGGGAAACTTATGTAATATATTACATAAATCAAGGATTATCGAGAAGGCAAACAAAATATTCAGTGCATAGAATGGTGTTTAAATATGGAGACATTCTGTGATATGCCAGTTCCATCGCAATGAAGAGGTTTAATTTATATATTGGTGCTGCAGCACTCGTCTCTGCTATTGAAAACAAAATCGAAGTTCAAGAGCATATCCTTATGAAATTAGGGTTGTTGAACTCTGCAAATTTTACAAATTAAAAAAAAAAAAATTTATTATTTTTTTTGTTGCACGAATTTTAAATTGCAAAATGATGCATAATCATTATATCATTTGATTATGATGTATGCCACATGTTCATACATAGCGCACTAAAAAATAGCTAAAATACCGAGATATTCTAAATGGCTTACAATATTTTCCTATGTGGCATGCCTTCAGGATTGTGTCACTTAATGGTATGAAGATCAGATGTAATATCTAGTTGCCTTACGAGAAGCTTACAGTCGACTGACTCAGGTAGAACATTAGGTACCTGACCACATCCTCGCACCTAATGCTCAGGTAACGTATACCCCCACAACAAGCATGCACTTGATGACTGCATAGATCTGCCTTCCAGTTTAATGATAAACGCCCTATATTACTAATAAAACCAGTTTTGCTTATTTTCTTTCTGAATTCAATAGCTTTTGATACTGAACGATAGGTTTATTGGTAATTTAAGTAGAAATATTTAGAAATACTAGTATCATTGGCACGCTTGTTACTATATCGGTGGATATCAAAGTCTTTCAATTAATTCCATTCGACAAGAAATCCAATATATCCTCAGAACTAAGCTGAATTACAGACATTTCGATGAATGTTTACATCAGACAGTAATACAAACTGTCATCTCCTACCAAACAAACCTTTCAGAGAGTCTAGAAACCGTCCATAAACACCCTACCTGAATAATTGTCAAATAGAGTTGGAGAATAGTCCGTTTTAAAAGTCCTCGATGATATCCTGGCAGCTAAGCTCGACTTGCCGACATTCGTATCTCCCACCAGAACACACTTCAGACTCAATTTGTCCCAGAAAGTATATTTTTGTTTCATGCTGATCCTTTTTCTAACACTAGTTCACCTCTACATGCTTCACTCACTAACACAAGGTCGGCAAAGCTGGTGACAATCGCACATACAGGAAAGGGATGGAGAACGCAGGGAGACCAACGATTGGCTGCTGCGCCAGACTAAAATGACAATTTCCGCGAAAAAAGTTTCCTATCTGTTTTTCAGTTGTTTTTGTTACTTTAGAAAATTGCGTCATGTTCGATAAATCGTGGCGCAAATCAGCAAAAGTACTCATAAAATTAACGTTTTGTATGTAATCCCTCATTGTCAAATAAAGGGGCATACAATTACATTATGTGTATCATAGCTGTATTGTCTTTGTTCTTATTAGAGATTTATGCGGTTCATCTGGTAGTATTAACATACACTGATTTCTAGTAGTATTAACACACACTGATCTCTGATAGTATTAACACACACTGATTTCTGATAATATTAACACACACTGATTTCTGATAGTATTAACACACACTGATCTCTGGTAGTATTAACACACACTGATCTCTGATAGTATTAACACACACACTGATTTGTGGTAGTATTAACACACACTGATTTCTGGTAGTATTAACACACACTGATTTCCGTTTGAAATGATTCACAAATATCATAAATTCATTCATGGTCAGCGGCCTGATTTTTTTTTTATATAAATAAGACGGACTTCCGTTTCATGAGAGTCACGGGTCATTGAACTTGTGAAAATGAATCTTCAGACGTAACATCATCAGTTCTAATAAAACATTTTAATCTAAAAAAAACAAAAACAAACAATATATCAGGAAATCATTTCCAGATCACGATCAAAAAAAAAAAGGAAAAGGTATAAGTCGTTTGTTCATCATTATATTCGCTAATGTATCCTGCTGTTAGATTAACAAATACAAGTCACATCTTATAAAAAGAAAATATGCACCATCATTCAGGAAGAAGATGCAAACTTTCAGAGAAATATCACTAAACTTAAAAGTTATCAAGGTGTAAGCGAGAGTGAGTCACCCTTGAGATACAGTCGGAACTTTGTGTAATATCCAGGTAAATGCACGGAAATTCTGGTGTGATATCGGAGTAAGACGCATGTTGAATCTGGTGTGACATCTGGGGATTACGCACGCTGAATCCGGTGTGATATCTGGGGATTACGCACGCTGAATCCGGTGTGATATCTTGGGATTACGCACGCTGAATTCTTGTAAAATCTAAGTAAAGCGGACACTGAATCCCATGTTGATATCTAGGTAAACACTCACTGAATCCTGTGTAATTTCCAGGTAAAACTCACTTTGAATCTGGGGTAATATTCAGGTAAATGCACGCATAATCCTGTGTGATATCTAGGTCTAGTTCGATCATCAACCATAGTAGTTGTCTAGTTGACTTCCGAAACTTCATTGCGCATGCCTGGCTTGTTTGCGGACCTTCCGTTCGCATGTCTGGTTACTAAAGTTCAACATTCTGTAAGTATACGTTGCTGTGTGGAGGACCAGGCATGCGCAGTAATACCCCTTCCGTTTAGACCAAAGCACAGGCAATTATATCGCTTGGGTTCAAATTTACTATTAATGAAGAGTAAAGGTATAGAACTCTAAATATATGGTACCCAAGTTCGCCGATGTAAAAACAATAAACCAAATGGTATATAAATTCTACTCTGTATTCTAATATATCCATAGATATATCCGGTGTGATATCTAGGTAAAACACATCATGAATTCATGTAACATCAAGAGGCAAAAGCACGCTGGATCCCTTGTTGATTTCTAGGTAAACACTCACTGAATCCTGTGTGATATCCAGGTAAAACGCACTTTGAATCCGGAGTGATATTTTATGTAATACTGTGTAATGTCTAGGTAAACTGTAGAATTCGGTGTAATATTCAGGTAAAACACACGCAGAAACCGGTGTAACATTCATGTAAATGCAAGTATAATCATATGTGATATCTACGTAAAACGCACATGTAGAATTTATGTAATATCAAAGTAAAACGCACGCTGAATCCTGTGTAATATTCAGGTAAAACGCACGCTGAATTCATGTAATATTCAGGTAAAGCGCGCGATAAATTCATGCAATATCTAGGTAAAGCGCACGTTGAATCCCGTGTAATATATAAGTAAAGCGCACACTGAATTCGGTGTGATATCTAAGTAAAGCGCACGTTGAATCCTGCGTGATATCTAAGTGAAACGCATGCTGAATTTTCATGTAATATCCAGATAAAACACACACAGAAACCAGTATAACATCCAGGTAAATGCACGCAGAATCCAGTGTGATATCTAGGTAAAGCGCAGGCTGAATCCTGTATAATATCTAGCTAATGCGCACGTTGAATCCGGTGTGATATCTAAGTGAAGCGCAGGCTGAATCCTGTATAATATCTAGCTAATGCGCACGCTGAATCCGGTGTGATATCTAAGTGAAGCGCAGGCTTAATTCATGTATTATCTAAGTAAAACACTCCCTAAATCCTGAGTAATATCTAGATAATGCGCACGCAAATAACTAAAGAGGCAGATGAATTTCTAAATATAGAAGTAATGCATTAGTGAAGCTTCTCATCCGTTGTTTAAAAAGGTTTTTTTAAAAAGTAATATGCTTATATTTACTCAATCTACTAAAGTTTTCACCCACGAAAATAAATAATTATACAGTAGTTTACTATACACTGTTTTCAATGAGTATAGATGGAGAAGTTTGATGTCTCATCAGGCCCCTGTCCTTAACCATAAACTTAGATTACACTTAAGTCAAAAATAAGAGATTGTGTATATACACTTAATTTTTTAAATTAGATTTTATTACAATTGCAGACAAACAATCACCCACATACAGACATGTACATTATGGCTGGAAGATATGACAACAAACTATTGATAGATTATTACATCATCTTCAAATAAACATTTCCAGTTCAACCATCTTGTTTTGAACACCTCAGCTTCGTTCTCTGTTTTATACATTGAAGAAGAAGAAAAAAGTATATACACTTAATTAACTTGTTCAAATCGCACAATTAATTTACTAACATTTCGAATCATTTTCCACGTTTATTGAGTTATAAATATCAATATTATTCATCCATTAGATTAGATCAATTAGAAAATCAGACTTGAGTCCTGTCTCACTTTATGTTCATGGAGGCTGGTACTAATGGCCTTTCACATATCTAAACACAATCTGGAGAATCGTCAAGGTTTATATAACATCTATATACCATTTTTGTATAATGACGAAACACAGATATTTAATTTGTAGTGAATATACTTCCTGGACTTTGACTCCTTTGTGACTGGTTAAAATACCGTGTTTCAACGCTTATCATGTGAAAATATACTTAAGTCTAATCTTCATAGGTTTCATCCATATGATATTGATATTTACAAATTATTAAAACCCATGTTGAAATTAGATTGAGATATGATTCGAAATGTCAATAAAAAAAGGTATGCACTTTGAACAAGCCAAGGTATATACACACACAATCTTATTTATGACCGCGCAGTTCATCGTCGTTAGGCAAATAATTCCGTACAACGAATCCCGGGGGATGAAAGCAGGCTTGCGGAAGTCGGGGTCGTGTTTTAATTTTTTTTTAATGATAGGCTTACCCAGATACATTTTTTACAGTAGTAATATGATCGAGCGAGACAACGTTGATAGCAACAACCTATATATTAGCTCTTCTTGGACGATTTCAAAGAGAATGATGTCGTTTGTGCTAATAAACTGTCGCGAAGCATTTAATAGTTTTATGTTTCGTGTTCATATAGTAGGAGGATGTTCTACAGTCCCTTACATGCTTCATTGCTCTTGTTCATCTCAGTGTTCTCAGCCTTGGAAGTTTTTATAGTTGATAGTATTGAATATTGATTTCATTTTTAAAATGCGTCATGAATTCTATCAACACTTTGTGAGGTTTCACTTGCTTTTTGGTTTTTTTGTTGGAGATGCATATTGACCATAGGCTGTTTCATACCGTGAACTGATTAGTTAAATAATTACAATACAGTACCGAAAGTCGGGATTGTGAGCTGATTGATTTCAATTTCTATATAATAAAACGGAGGTCGGGATCGTGGACTGGAAAGTAGTTCGCCGGAGGTCAGGATCGGGATCGTGGACGGTAAATTCCATTTAATTTATCTCACTAGAGGGCGCGCTACGCAAGCTTCACTTTTGTGCAGCATAGGCGTAACGCCCTCTGGTGAGAAATGGAGCATAGCGTAACGCCCTCTGGTGAGATATTGGGCAAATTCTAACAGGTATAGCTTTTTAGGGCGCACTTGTTTCATTGTTTCAGAAATTCGGGTGACGACTCGATTTACTTTTTTTAAAAATTATAATTATCTGTAATATCAGCACATCTTTTGTCCATTTCTTTTATAATTTCCCGTTCTCTGACTTTATTGTTTTCACTAACAATTTTCTGCACTATCGTCATAATTGTTGACTCCAGCATATCGTCTTTGATTGTTTTTTTTTCAGTTCATTTTTCATTTCATTTAAATCTCTTTGAATCTGTGCAAACATGACTTTTTGGCCCGGTTTGTCTTGCGAAACGAGTGGGAAATCGGCCAAATATATATCAAAATGTAAAAACAAAAGTTATGTATTTTTCAAAGAACATCTGCAAAACAGATTTCTTAAGATGTAACCCGTGTACGTTTAAAAGTCATAATTGATAATCAGTTTTTTATTCATACATTTTGTTCACAAACAATTAACTCACTACTTTATGTTAATTGAAATTTAAACTTTTTTAATGAATGAAAAATGGATAGATCACGAGCAAAAAAATGTTTATCTCTGTTTTCCGCCATATTGTTTTCCATGTGCCCGCTCTAAATTTATCGGGCGACCCGGGCTACTTTTCGGTCGACCGGCGGCTTTAAAATAATTGAAACAAGTTACTCACCCGCTTCCGGAAGTATCAACTGGCTTGACCCGGGTGATGAAACAAGTGCGCCCGCCGTCTTTAGGAACACCCTTATACAGTAACCTGATACAAATGTATATTATGCTTTAAGTATTTATATTTTCATTAAATGACCACATTATCAAACTTTTTCTAAAATTGTAAGTCTTATATAAAATCAAGTTTTAAAAAACATCTATTAGAAACTACGTCGCGCACGGTACTGGTGTTACTTTCATACGTGCATTAGAAAATGTTTCCGCTATGTTTACACAGTTGTATATTTTGTGGATTATTAAAGTCTTATACATCAATGGCAAGGAAAATATATAAATAATGATAATAGCTTATATAAAATATAATTTACACGCATTTCATTAGCAATAAATACACGCAGATGTCGTCATTTTTCGTTGTCCCGCGTTACATGAAATACGCATACGCTTTATCCACAGATTAATAAAATGATTGATTTTGTCCCAGATAACGTAAGAATTGGTGTATGATTGTGACGTCCTTATCTAAAAACCATAAACAATTACTTTAAACATTTAGTTCATAGAATTTATATAGCGACCTTAAAAATGGCAAAGACAGTATACCTGTCAGTGGTGTCCCGTGTTTGTAGATAGACTGCAAATGCAAATCATCATGACCAGTAGCATGCCTAATACAGGGGGAAGTTGACTATCCTTGTTACATTTATAATGACATGTATCGTAGAGCACAATGTATACCAGTATTATAAAATTCTGAGTATATCCATGAAGTAGATTGATTTTATCGGTGTCCAGTGAAATGTCCTTATTCTACAAATACCGCGCTTTTTAAACAATTCTACCATTTTATGTCTTATTTCTAAGCATTATTCCAACGCGAATATTTTAATGAATATAACTTTCAGAAAGTACATAAAATTTACTATATAGAATATACAACATTTCATTTTATCCCGCGTCCATTTAGGAAAACGAAAAGATACTTAATGTCCAAATAAATGTCCCATGTGATTTTGTCGCGCAATGACGCGACGTCAATGTACACAACCTACGTCTAGCTAAAACGTAAAATGTTGCTTTTATTATTTTTGAATGATCTAAATTAAAATGATTTTTAAAAATAGTATACAAGGTATTTAAGCTATAGCATGTGTATCTCATAGATATGTTTTGCTCTAGATCTGGTACATATACTTTAATTGACTTTATCAAATGACAATTGTACAGACTACATTTTGTTGCATGTACTACTGTATGTCATCGTCGCAAACCACGGGTTATTGTTTCATTCTATTTCACAAACGTTTGTGAAATAGAATGAAACAATAACCCGTGGTTTGCGACGATATACTGTATGTATGCATATAAAAATTCAGCATTGAACAGATACACTTACGGTGTGTAAAACGTTGCAATATTATACAAATCTTGATTTATATACGAAACTCTTTAATCATATTCGATAATCTTGTTATTCATATATGAGAAAATTTTAATTATATTCGATAATCTTAATATTTATATGCGAAAATTTTGATTTATATTCGATAATCTTGTTATTTATTTACATTTGGTAACCTTGTTATTTATATTCGATAATTATATAAATCTCGATTTATATTCCATAATATTTGATTCGTATTTGATAATGTTGATGTACACATGCTAGATGTACGCATGGATTTAGTCATTATTGATTGTAGGTGAAATGCATAATTTCAAAAATTGATAAAAGAATTAGCTTCATTGACCATGACCTGACCTCGGATGTCTTAAATTTAACTACAGGAGCTACTCTGCTAAAATTAAACTTTAATAAATATACAGCACTACCAGCCGTGAGACATTTGGCCTGAATTCAATAGTTGACCTTGCCCTAATATGCTGAATAAACCCAGTAGCTATGTCGAAGCTTGGGTGTCTGCCCTGTAATCCCCCATAGGCTGCTTAGCTAGCTGGATTAACAAGAGTGATACAAATTTGAATATTTATTAATCGTAATCAGAAACAGAGTGCAAATTTACATATATGGCGGAAAGGGTCGCGTGCAATTTTTTGTGGGGAACTGGGGAGGCGGCCAGTTTGACTACCAACGTAGGGGCAACACAGGGGGCCCTATGTGGACATAGGTGCCTGGACTTGAACGGGTGGTCACGTTCAAAGGGGGAAGAGATCTCTGCGCATCTCACCTGTCTCATGCGTGCTACCTGGTTTAAAGAGCAGTTTCCAACATGCACTAGCCTGTAGCATTCCCTAGGAGGTGGATGTGAGCACAGGCACCAGAACGGTGGATATATATAGCGTGTTAGATCTTATGTACCCCCCCCCCTTTCCAATGAATGAAAGATATATACATAAGTCACATATTAAATGAATTGAATGTCAAAATCTTGTTAGAGTATCAGTGACGTGTTGAACAACCTCACTGTTGTATTTAGGACCCAGGTGATCTCTGGCGGGTGTGAGCGATTGCCCCTGGAATATTTCGCCCACATGCGTTGGTACTCCAGAAGAGTAGAGGAAGCCTCTCTCTCTCTCTCTCTCTCTCTCTCTCTCTCTCTCTCGTAGAGTAAAATAAAAAAAATTCGCATATGAATATCAAGATTTCTCACATATAAATCAAAATTTCCGTCCGCATATAGATATCAAGATTATCGAATACAAATCAAGATTTCCGCATAAGAATAACAATATCATTAGATCAAAAGTTCAACATCTGACAAAAAAATCTAAAGTCACACGGTTTTCACGAGACCATCCCTTCAAAACTAAATATGATATATATTGAAACTAACCGATTCGCAAGTAAAACATACGAGTATAAATAACACTCTGTATACCTTTTCTACTGTTTATTCAGAAATGAAAGTGAACATTAAAACGTTAAAATGTAATATTATTTGGAAGTTTTTAACTCTCATTTCAACTCACCGTGGTTATTATTATTATTCATTTATAAAGCGCAAAACTACATATACTTTCTATGCGCTGGTTGTTGGTTTTTCCCCACTAGAGCGTGATCGATGTAGATCGATGACAGAAACGTACGGGAGTTTCTAACCCAACCCCCCTCCCCCTTCCGTGTTTGGCATTAATAAAAAGTATTAAAGAGAGCAATGATTATTAAACATAGAGACTTGAGCAAGTCTATATATATCCTAGAAAAAACCAAAACTGATTTTTTTTTTACTGTGTTCAAATTTCTCAGAGGTCATATTCATAAGAATTGCAAGCCTTATTTCATGGGATGGTTACCTGTAAAATGCGAAACGAAATCGAAAGGAAACGAAATCTACCGAAGCAAAACGAAACCTACCGAAACTGGTACCCTTATTTCATACGACATGCCTGCTGTTGTAGGCACGGTGAAATAAATACAGTACGTATACTTTGGAGTATTTCTAAGAATTCATAATTTTTATGAATGTACACTATACACGTACAAAGATTTATTTTCAATTTTTAAACATTAAATCATGCATGTGCTTTAGTTATGATATTACAGCTTGGAGATAATGAATTTGTTTAAAATGTGACGTTGCTTTCGTGATTATATTTTGCCACAATTTATGACGTTATAAGTGTAACGTAAAGTGACACCAGTACCGTGCGCTTAGTGTATACAATATTTTTTCTAGTATAACCTTGAAGTAGACATAATATTTGTTTCAAATATGAGTTATCACTGGGTTGAATGCTGTCTAAAGTGTTCCGTACTAATTGTTAGGCCGTTTGATTACGGCTTACTCTGCTTACCTGATCAAGATATAGGACTCGCGGCGGGTGCGACCGGTCAACAGAAGATACTTACTCCTCCTAGTATGTCCAGGACCCGTGTTTACCTTCTCTTGATTTTGTATTCTATTTAGCATTTATGAAATTGATCACTGTTTGTTATTTTCACTTGAAATTCACTCCAAAGCCATTGCAAAGCATTTATACAAACCTCTTTTTTTTCTCCCAAAAATACCTCGATTTATATGGAATAATCTTTTACTACCGTTCGGGATGCATCAGGACGGAGGGTGCTTTTATCTAAGTATACACACAGCAACCAGAGAAAAAGATGTTTCCTTTAATGTAATTGATAGTATCGAATATAAACAATGGGTCTAGACAATGTTTTATAGACCGGGTTAAATCTTTAATTATTGTCTCTGCATGAGACAAAACGTCTGACATATTAGTGTCGTTTCCAAGTTTCCATAAAGTTCATCATGAGTTTAATGGAAGTCCCCCTCTTCTGTTCCATCTCAACTGGGTATACCGTTTATCTCGTCCATGCGAACAATCAAAATGGTTTTTATTGTCGTCAAAGTGCAGTATCTCTCTCTCTCTCTCCCATAATGGTGCAATATGCACTCTGCAAGTTTAAATCTCTTCGAAAACACGTGCACAGATCTATTTAGAGAGGAACCCGAGCCTTTAAACCCCCGCTTGAACGCCTTATCCCCAGAGCGTGCTCATCCCACGGAAGACTCAACATTTTGTTTTTCAACACCGCTCCATTTCAACTGGGGGTTTTCCTTTACATTGTTACTGTTCACGTGTTTCTGTGGACTACTGTTTACTCTCTATCGAGACAACATTGATACAACAGTTTTCGTGATTTCTCCAGCTGTAGAATCGTATCTGTGTAACTAACAAAATATCAACATGATCTGAAGTAGTGGAACTTGAATTTAAAGATTTTAATTCCTGAGACATGTTCGTGACAGTAAAATACGGAGGCAAGTATGAAATTAATTATTATTATTATCATTATTTTTTGCAGCATCGAAAATCTAATGGTTATATAATCAAAGTTCACTTAAACTTTTCTCATTTCATAATCAGAACTTATTTGTAATCAATAGTTCTTGTTCAATAGCCCAAACGTATTGAATAAACTTAAAATTATTTCTACATTAAAACCTTTTCTTTCGCATCATGAAAGAACTTTGAATTAGATTTGTAATTCATTCATCTTTATTGATCCCAGGTTCTGTATGACGCATTTAAAGCTGGTATAATATTTTAATTTCTTACAATTGCTTTCCCTCATGTGTGTTTTTACCATGATGGTGTGTGAATTGTTCGGTGTATTCGCGAGTTGTCAATAAAATACTGATATGAAAGTGATAAGTTGCGGTTCTCCATTTTATTGGTTTAACGATTTATAATTTACCTTTCCAGTTTGTTGATAGCACTTGGAAATGGAGTCCGAGTGGATTACTTTTATTAAACACAGAACGACTGTGACCTTTTTACACTCGGTTGTTTTACTGCCTCTTACAAGAAGTGAATGTTTTAAGCTTCTCTGAGCAAACGATCATTTGATGGTTCTTTTCATGTATATCGTTTTATGTTCGTCTTTCCACACGAATTTATATAGTTGACAAATGTTGAATAAAAGAGTACATGCGATAAAACCTCAATACTTTTTAATCTCAGCCTGTATTTTACAGACGAACAAACTCGCCTCTTTAATGCCAATTGCAGAAACGATGTACTTCTCCAACATATCAAGAAGCGGTGTGACTGTCATAGGGAGGGTAAGTCATATCGGGGGGAAACCTATCTGTTTAAGTCAAACAAAGCCCTCTGTAGCACGGTTCTGTAAAATGTTGACACAGGGCCTAGACTATACATACGTATACAATCAGACAGAACGCCAGGGCAGTGTTTACCTAACAGGTGGTTTTAAATATTTAAATCTTTTTTTCCTAATTAAGATGTAAGATAACAATGCTAACCGTACGTTCATTGTTGTAATGCCGGTTATTAAAATGATAGCTGATCTCTTGGGTAGATATTAAACAGTTTATCATGTCACGTCAAGGACTGAATCCTCCGGTCGTGTGCAGGTAGTCGGTTAAGTAGTCACTCTGTGAGTCGACGAGTCCTTGTGCAATACAATTTCATCAACAATATTTTGAAGTTTTGTTTTTCAAGACACCCGGTTATTTCCTCGGATGGAGGGTCTAAAAAAGCGAAGAGGCAATTGACCTTTAATGTACTTGTATCTAAGGCAGATCGATTACACTCTATTGATGTCTTGTAACGATATACATGTAAATTGATTTAAGCGGCCTATTCTCGGGCAGTAATGATGCATTTCGTCATTATCCTGGCGGCAATAAATAATGAAGACAACTTGACCTTATGACCTTAACCGAACCAATCACATAGTGTTACAGTCAGTGTGAAAAATACACAGAAAAACATTCGTCGTACCACTTCTTTTCAACAATAAACTAAATGTATGACATTTACTGAAATAAAAATACGTCATATTGTTTTACCTCCCTTTCGAGAATTATTTACTCAGAGACGTTACCAACTGAAGTGACACAAATTGGCGCCCAGGGCCGTAGCAGTGAGGGTTCTTTATCAGGGCTGTAGCAGTGAGGGTTCTTTATCAGGGCTGTAGCAGTGAGGGCTCTTTATCAGGGCTGTAGCAGTGAGGGCTCTTTATCAGGGCTGTAGCAGTGAGGGCTCTTTATCAGGGCTGTAGCAGTGAGGACTCTTTATCAGGGCTGTAGCAGTGAGGTTTCTTTATCAGGGCTGTAGCAGTGAGGGCTCTTTATCAGGGCTGTAGCAGTGAGGGTTCTTTATCAGGGCTGTAGCAGTGAGGGTTCCTTATCAGGGATGTAGCAGTGAGGGCTCTTTATCAGGGCTGTAGCAGTGAGGGCTCTTTATCAGGGCTGTAGCAGTGAGGGCTCTTTATCAGACCCGTAGCAGTGAGGGTTCTTTATAAGGGCTGTAGCAGTGAGGTTTCTTTATCAGGGCTGTAGCAGTGAGGTTTCTTTATCAGGGCCGTAGCAGTGAGGGTTCTTTATCAGGGCTGTAGCAGTGAGGGATTTTTATCATGGCTGTAGCAGTGAGGTTTCTTTATCAGGGCCGTAGCAGTCAAGGTTCTTTATCAGGGCTGTATCAGCGAGGTTTCTTTATCAGGGCCGTAGCAGTGATGGTTCTTTATCAGGGCTGTATCAGTGAGGTTTCTTTATCAGTGCTGTAGCAGTGAGGGTTCTTTATCAGGGCTGTAGCAGTGAGGGTTCTTTATCAGGGCTGTAGCAGTGAGGGTTCTTTATCAGGCCCGTAGCAGTGAGGTTTCTTTCTTGTGCCAATGTCGGGAGCTCCATTTTTAAGATAATGTCCGAAAGACCCGTGGCATTCGTGTCTAATGTTGGATGGTTGACGTAGAAATAGTCCTTAAACAAGATTCCATACAAAATCTAATTTCTGTGGAAACTAAAGGGATAGGAAAGACCGAATATAAATAACCCTTCGTTTCCACAGAAATTAAGCAAAAACAATCTTTTTTGGGGGGAGGGAGTGATAATGAAATTATTTCTGGTTCACTTTAGAAGAAATAATATCAGAAATATTTACAATTTCTTGCCACAATTTATGGCAGAGACCTGGTGATTTAAAATTCTCTTAATTTTCATTTTCAAGAAGTCAATATCGCGATTAAATTGATACATTCCCAACATTAGTTTGCCTTCAAGGCATAGTAAAAGGATCAGAAACCATTGACATTTCCAGGATTATCTGTGTTCATTTCATCTGAATAGGGCCAAAAATGTCCTATGGGGACTTTTAAAAAAATGATATTTGTTTTTTGTTTTGTTTTTTTTGTTTGTTTTTTTTAAAACCTTGCTCATTAGGTTTCATTCTAATTCTAAAACTGTTTCAGATATCGTGGAACTGTCAGACGAGAAAGGAGTGGTGAAACATCTAAGAAACTATCCCTATGACTACGGAATAGATCATCTTAGAGAACGAGAGACGCTGATTCTGCTCAAAGTAGATGGTAGGGGTTTCTAGTACCGCTGCTGGGAGTTTTTAAAACTACTTCTGAATCCAGAGGGTTTTAGTATCTACTACTGCTGAACCCTAGGAGTTTTTAGCTCACCTGACGCGAAAACTCTTGAAAGTGAGCTTTTCTGATCAAAAGTCCGTTGTCTGTCGGCGTCGTCGTTGGCGTAAACTGTTCACATTTTCATCCTTTTCTCCAGAACCAAAGAGCCAATATCAACCAAACCTGGCGCAAAGCATCCATAGGTAAAAGGGATTCCAAATTCTCCAAATGAAGTGTCATGTCTCCTTTGAAGGGGAGATAATCACAAAAATGCAAAAATAGGATTAGATCATTCAAATATCTTCTTCTCAAGAGCCACTGGACCAGATAAGCTGAAATTTACATGAAAGCTTCCTGACAAAGTGGAGATTCAGGTTTGTAAAAATCATTACCCCCCGGGGGTATGTTGGGGTCACAATAGGGGTCAAAGTTATACATGCAAATATATAAAGAAAGTCTTTTAAAATCTTATCAAGAACCACTGGGCCATAAGAGTGTAAATTTACCTGAAAGTTTCCTAATATAGAGTGGATTCAAGTGTGTTCAGATCATGGCCCCCGAGGGTAGGGTGGGACCACATAAGGGAATTAAAGTTTTACATGCTGACAAAAAAGAGATAATTTTATAATTTAGGTTAAAATCACGTATTTCACTATAGTAATCAGTGGAAAACAGAAATATTTTTAAAACATCCCCCGTAAAACACAAATTCCTTCTTACCAATATCATAAATTGTCATCATGCAATTTTGTACCAAAATTTTTGTTGTTTTACAGCGGGGGGGGGGGGGGGGGGGGGGGGGGGGGGGGGGGGGGGGGGGGGGCACATGTTTACAAACCAAAAACACAACGACAATGTTCACTCTATGATCAATTGCAAATGAGGTTAAAGTGTGAAAAATGAAGATTAACCATTTTTTACTCAATAATATCAAGTGATCTGACAAATTAAATGGTTATTTATTTATGTCAATAAGGATTTTGAAATATGTGACGTTTTATCGCAATTCACCTTTGAATTAGAACGCTTTACCCGATATAGTATTGCGTTGTGTGACGACACAATTGAATGAGACGATTGAACAATTTGAATGACATGTTTGATGTAATACAACAAGAGTTTTCATCGGCCGATTACAGCCCGCCCACTTTCTCGAGCGGATTCAGTGTAGCTGGAGAACTGTACATAGCTCTCTGAAAAGATCCACCTCTTATAAAAACCTTCGATTTACGGGTCACAAAAAGCTGCGGACGGTTGAGGCCTGAAATCGGTGTATTCTTGTGTTGCTGTCTCATAAACTCAATATAAAAAAATCTTAACATATTTTCCTACTATATACTTGCGTCCAAACATACCTTCAAATATTCATTAAAGCCACACACCACCCGAAAACTCGCAGCTTCAAATGATTTCGTTTGTTGACGTAGCCATGTTAGGTAGCCGGTCAATTCGAACTCTTGCTATTGGTATCTATTCATAAAATCGGTTGTAAGTTATGTATTCGCTCTTCATTTATTATCAACACGAATAATTAATAGAAATTAAAACATTTTTGTACCAGTTTTTGTAATTAGGTAAAATAAGCTCTAGATGAACGAAAATGCTACATAAGCCCATTAGATGGAGATCGGCCGGCGCGGCCGCTCATGACTAATGAAAGCCGCACTGCCGTGAGTTTAGCTTTTTGAATAATTATCATTTAATAGGACTGGGGTGGTATATTATTTAAACAATTTAGCTAAAATATTTGTGGGGAATTAGTACACATCTAGACCTATTGTGCCAATATGGAAATGAACCGGGATTCGAATTGACTGGCTACCTAACATGGCTACGTCTACGAACGAAATCATCAAAAGCTGTGATCGAGTTTTTGGGTCGTATGGGGCTTTAATAAATATTTGAAGGTGTGTTTGGACACAAGTATAGTAGGAAGATATGTTAGGAATTTTTTTTATATTAAATTTATGAGACAACAACACAAGAATACAACTTTTTCTCTTTCTTCCTTTGAAGTTTTTTTCCATCTAGCATCTGGCCGTCATGTTTTCAAATGCTGACTACTCCCGTATAAGGGAATTTGGGCGGACTTATACATATGGACCAATGAGAGTTTCTGTTGCATTTCGCAATTGTATTACAAACAGATTCAATTGTGTCGTCACACAACGCAATACTATATCGGCCAAAGCGTTCTAATTCAAAGGTGAATTGCGATAATGCCCGGTTTCAAGGAACATATTTTTCTACCCTCTAATCAAAAGGATTTGAAATTAAAAGCAATTAATTAATTAAAAATGGTATAAAGATTAATGATCAATTACTAATGAATTTTACTTTGCATTTTGAAAAATATCATTAGCAAATTGGAAAGCTTTTTAAAATATACGAGTTGAAAATGTAGGCGGGAATCCAGAGTTAGCGTGTGTAGTTCTTTACATGAAAGCTTCCTGACAAAGTGGAGAATCAGGTTTTTAAAAATCATGACCCTTGCTGTTAGGGTGGGACCAAAATAGGGAATCAAAGTTTTACACACGAATGTGATTGAAAGTAAGTACTTGAACATTCGTATAAAATGAACTTGGCGAGGAAAATCGGGCATTACTTTCTCATAGCATTTGATATCATAATGGTGTTGTTGCTTAGCAACCAAATATATTTGAATATAAAAAATAGATTATTTTAGATTTTAACAGAAAAGATCTTTGTTTTAATGTTGCAATATTTATACTATTTGGTGGAACATAATGGCAAAACGTCTTATTATTAGAAAATGATGAATATGTATATGAAATACGAAATTTCCATTTTATGACCTTTGATCTTAATTCTCTTCATTGTATTTTTTTGTTAAAAACCTTTTAAAATGATTAAGATCTAGTCAATGATTATATTTTTAAAATAATGCGACATTTACTAATCATCATGCAATGTAATTATGTTTAAATTGTGTCGAATGGATGTAGAAAGGCAAATTATGGTCAAAATTACACCATGAGTGTTGTTACTTAGCAACCAAAATAATTGTTTGTCAATAAAATTGATTAATTTGATTGTGATGTTTTTTTTAGTATTTTAAAAGACACATCAGCTCATACATTTAGAATTTCCTATTTCTGACTCCATTCTAGTGAGAGGGGTCGTAATATATATATTCCAGAGAAAAAAGATTGCAAAAATGTGCACTTAAATGACCTTTGACCCGTAGAACTCTTTGGGGTCATGGGATAACATGACAAACGTTATAAAAAAAAATGTTCCCTGTCCAATTCGTAACAAAATTATATGTCACATGCCTACCAAAAATCGTGATATATGCAGATGTAACTCGATTTAAAAATATTGTCATTTAGTCTTTGAAAACCTCTAAAATGTACCGGTAGAGAAAGGGTTAATGAATTTTTAGTAGTTATACCTTTGAAAAAAAAAATCTAAACCAAGGTGCTTGTATAATGATAGTTTATTGCCAGGAACTGCTGCTCAGGTGAGCGATGTGGCCTATGGGCCTCTTGTTAGAACTACTGCTGGGTTTTTATAACTACTCTAGAACCCAGAGGGTTTGATTATCATGAATAGGTTAAAGGTAGAAAGGATGAACTTGAGCAGTTAAGGACCTACATGTATCAGTTTAGTTGACTGCCCGTCTTATTTGTTGATGTTCAGACAAATCGCGACTATTTGAAGTGCTTTGATATGTCATCATCATAATCATTTGGTTGCCACTGCTGCATGTTGATGGCAGAGTTTTTAATTTGACTAACATGGTATTTTAGTGATTATGCTTTTCGTAGATAAATTCTAGTTTCTTAAATTCATTAAATTGATTATACATGTATTTACACTGTGTGATAGTGTCTTTAAAGCTCCATTTCTTCTTTTCTGAGCTTCAGTCCAAATAAGAAAATTTGTTTGTGAATAGAGCAAGTTTAGCTCATCTATGTAACTTGCATTGGAGCATGCAAGTGCTTAAAGAATTCATTTACGATCACCGGACTATCAGTCGAGGAAGGTACTTTATGATTGGTTGAATCATATTTGACGGGTGTACATCGCAGTAAATGAGAGACTGTCAATTTATTACCGTACTACCGTACATAAAACACACGTCGAAGAGTAAAAACCAACACTATCTGTTTATCATTTGCAGTGGTAAATAAAATGAAGCATATCATACGATGCATGCAACTTATCAGTAGTCACTCTGACTTCCGGTACTTCCTGTAACTTATCAGTAGTCACTCTGACTTCCGGTACTTCCTGTAACTTATCAGTAGTCACTCTGACTTCCGGTACTTCCTGTAACTTATCAGTAGTCACTCTGACTTCCGGTACTTCCTGTAAAACTCATTGGAGCGTCAACTGCATTAGGCTACTCTTGTTGAATAATATCCGGTAATTCTGATTTAGGGGAGGGTTCGATTTTGCAAATTTATTTCAGTATTGTTATACATGTATGTCGTATTCATATCGCTAGGAAGACTTAAGGCACCCAAAATAATTACAATCAAATTTATTTCTCCGTTGGTGATTTGTTCTTTGGCCAATGTATGAGAGACCCCTGCACGTTTTACCGAGATATGATAAACCCAAATGATGACCCGAGGTTATTTATGATACGTTAAATACTAAAGGGATAATTAGAACTAATACGCTTTCAGGAGGCTCTTTTGCCGACGAGAATGAATCTACAATGGGGGACAGACTTACTTACGTTCCACTCCTTACCAGCATGGAAGGCAACCAAGAATTTTTGGGTGAGTATTTATCATCACGTACATCGCAGTTGTCTAATAACGTGTTTAATGGGATACGTTATTAAATTTCCGGAACGTTTACATTTTGTTAGTTTATATAGATATGTCAATATTTGTATGGTTGACACTGTACAAATTTGTATAGATTTAAAAGATAATGTTTGAGCCAGTTTGTTTCCAGTGTGAACAGAATGCATATATATGTCAAATGCCTCGATAAATATGTATATATTTTTAGGCCATGGATTGATTACATATATTTTTAGAGCTCATTAACCCAAGGCCACAGTCGCGAAAAGGGTCAGCGCGTGAGGACGAGCGACGCGCGAAAACGAAAGGCGGGAAATCTGCTCCTTCCACCAAACGACAGTCTTCTAAATCTGGCACGAAGAAGGCATCCTGACACCTTACGGTTCTCTTTTTTTTTTGGTGTAGTGTAAATGGTTGTGTGTATTTGTATATTTGTGTTAAAAAGTAAATTATGAGGAAACTTTGGCTGTCATTTATCATTGTGAAGTCATCACTACATTCCATATCCTCCCTAATTCTTTGTTTGATTCTACCATTCTCTCCATAAATCCAACATCTTGCCAACTATTCTTAGAAAAAATGCAACAAATCTACGATATTGGAAGAAAAACAAATTGATAGATACTGAATAAAGATTGGCAACATGTGGTTCAAACAGCATATCGTTCCATAAATGAAAGAGTACATATATATAGACAAAAGCAGTAGAAGATATGAAAGAACACAGAAATAACTCGATAATCTCTTTAATAAGCTAGTTTATCATTTGTGTAGCAGATTACAAATTCATGTTATAATCTATCATTGAAACGCAAATGCGAGGGTTGATCCAATAATAGTGCCCAGGGTAACAGGGCCACACTGAATCTGGAGACGTCACCACTGCCAGTGAAGGGCTACACAATTTAGGCCAATGCTCGGCGCTTCTGGCCATTCAGCAGGGAGGGATCTTTATCGTGCCACACCTGCTGTGACACGGGACCTCGGTTTTTGCGGTCTCATCCGAAGGACCGCCCCATTTTGTCGCCTCTTACGACAAGCAGGGGGGTACTGAGGACCTATTCTAACCCAAATCCCCTCGGGATGAAGTTCGGTTATTAATGTACATGTACTACACCAAAGTTTATCTTTCAATTCAATTATAAATTGATTCACCAAGCATGTTGGCATACAATCATGTTACACAATATGAGATATATAATGGCAATAAACTAATTACTAATAGTTCATTTACATATATGTAAATACAAGTATATATTTGATATGTACCTGTGATATTAGACTATGTATGCAATTTAGTATTGCATATTACATAAATTAAATGTAGTTATAGCACTCTACTTTTGGTGCACAATTCAAAACATTCATGTAAAAATTCACAAAACCTTCTAGCATGAACTACATTGACAGGATTGCATAGTACTTTACAATGGTTTTCCTTTGATATATCATCGTCTGAATTGTAGATGTTCAAAGGGTAATATTTCTTTCTTATATCTTTATACATGAAGCAGTCATATAAAAAATGTAATTCATCTTCAACAGTAGTTTTACAAAACTGACAAAAACGACATTCTTTTGGAATACATGGTTTTGAATATCTACCAGTTTCAATTTCTAAAGGGTGGGCAGATATTCTTAGTTTTGTTAATCTAGAGCGTACTACTTTCGCAATTGGAAATTTCAAATAGTCTTGTAATTCATAGTTCTTTCTAATTTTACTGTAAAATAGCAATTTTCCACGTTTAGAGAATTCAGTATTTTGCAGTTGCATGTTAATATTAACAATATAGTAATTCTTCAAGTAATTGTAAAATGTGCTTTTATCAATATCCAATGATGGAAGATTTAGCTTATTTCTTAACTTTATTATTTGTCCTTGCCAATTTTCCTGTATGCCAGTATTATAAAGGTTATCATCTTACAGTTTAGCAGCCATAAGTATTGGATTTCTAATACCATTTTCATCATCATAGCTTTTTAGTCTTTTGTAAAATTTGAACATAGAGAGGAGAGCTTTAAAGCAGATGGGGAATGTTCCTAGTTCATATTTATTGGCTAAATTTGAAGCTTTTTTCTGTACACCCAAAATGTCTTTAAATATTAAGTGCTGTATTTTTTCAAAGGGTAGTTGGTCACAATTGTTAATGTTAATATTAAAGTCTGAAATCCAAATTTCAGAATCATATAAAATGATAGGTTCAATAAGAGCAGAATAAAGTTTTAAAAGAGTTTTTACAGATAATTTATCATAAAAGGGCAAGGAATGTTTAATTGCATAAAAAGCTTTCCGTGCACGGTCAGCTAGCTGTTCAGCTGCATATTTAAGTTTGCCATTACAACAGTCATTATTCTGCGATATACCTCCATACGTAATAACTGATTACGAGAATCGATACACATTATACATACATACATACATACAGACAGACACACATACATACATACTTACACATACATACATACAATGTATGTATGTATATATATATATATATATGCAAGGTGAAGATAACGAACAGTGATCAATCTCATTACTCCTACAAGCAATACGAAATAGATAGTTGGGCAAACACGGACCCCTGGACACACCAGAGGTGGGATCAGGTGCCTAGGAGGAGTAAGCATCCCCTGTTGACCGGTCACACCCGCCGTGAGCCCTATATCCTGATCAGGTAAACGGAGTTATCCGCAGTCAAAATCAGTGTGCCAAGAACGCCTTAATAATCGGTATGAAACACGTCAGACAGCATTTGACCCAATGCGAGGTTGTATTGACGAACTAGATCGTTATAACGACCATAGAATTTGCGAAATGCTGACTTCAATCGAGACTGTTGAAATCCCTGTACCATCAACTTGTTTGTCAGTAGCTTACCTCGATTTAAAAACTGACTATACCCAGAACAAGCTCTTGCATATCGAATCAGTTGAGATATATAAACACCATATGCAGGTGATAATGGAATATTGCTACATAAATGTGGGAAGTTGACGATGGAGAAGCTGAAATCATCCCGTTTGTCATACAGTTGAGTTGTTAGTTTGCCGTTAATGTCTACTTTCAATAAAATATCTAATCGCGGTATCTTGTTACGGAAAATGTACTAAACGATAAAAGAAGCAATAATTTCTTCCACTCCCGAAGAAATAAATGACAAAATCCTTTGATTTCTTAAATTACTTTATTGGGAGAACCTAATTTTTTCCAAAAAAACCCTTAAAATTTAGTAATCTGTAAAATCCAGGAGCTTTCGGGGGCTTCCCCTGGACCCACTGCCTCATAAAGTGGTGCTCCCCGTAACCACAATTCCTGGATCCGCCCCTGCATAACAATATCTTTAAGTATCATTTGATTCGAGTTATCATCCGAAAACCAAATTTTTCTGAAATTTTCGGTCACTGTGACCTTGACCTTTGACCATTTTTCTCCAAAATTAATAGGGGTCTTCCTTACCTGGTACCCAACAATATATCAAAGTTTCATATGATTTGATTGTAAACTTTTCGAGTTATCATCCGGAAACCAATTGTTGACGCCCAACCGCCCGCATCACCAAATCAATAGCCGAGTTCAACTTCCTTGCAACTCGGCTATAAATTGGAACGAAAATATGGCTAACTATTAAACACGGTAGAAGAAGGCCTATAGTTGCCAAAAGAATCATAAGCACAAAGAAGGTTCTTTATTGCATATTCTTCTCATGTGATGGTATAGCCGTACAAATTCCGGTGCCGAAGGGCAAAAGTGTTAGAGGTCGGTATTACCGAGATGTTATACTAAAAAACCTCAAGAAATATTATCATAAACGACGCCCTGTGTCAGGATTTAGGCATGCTCGTCTACTTCATGATAATTCTCCATCACATACATCTGAGCTTGTAAAAAAAATTTGGAAGTCGGAGAAGGTTACCGTCTTGCCACACCCACCATACTCTCCTGATCTATCCCCATGCGACTTTTTCATTTTTCCAAAACTTAAAAAGTTCTTCTCTGGTCGTCGTTACAAGTCCCGACAAGCCCTTGGCTCAGCCATCAGTCAGTGCCTCAGAGGTCTACCTAAATCAGCGTACCGTGACGCATTTCAGAAATGGATTCAGAGATTGAAATTATGTATTTCAAACCGCGGAGAATACTTTGGAGGGATGTAATCAGTGACGTAGTTTCCTATGAAGCACGGAAGCATGTGCTTCCACATTGTTCCGATAAAAAATGAAATAATTACTTAATTTGACAATATTTTAATTACTACAAAATATATCAAGAAAAAAATATGGCATAAAAGTTAGTGTTGTTTTATGTTTATCAATCTATTTAAAATCAAAGGCACATGTATGGGGTCAAGCCGGACATCATATCCCGCCTCCTTCATTTAAAAAATAATAATTATCAATTACATTAACTACAATATTTTTTGAGACGTTATTTACTCTAGTTATAACAACTAATGTGTTTCTGAACTCTGTCAAAGCTTTATTTAAAACTACTAAAATTCGATTGTATCGTCTTTCATTTTAGATAATTGAATTTTAGTAGTTTTAATTAAGCTTTCACGGAATTCAAAAACATATTTAATTCAGTTGTTTTAAAAAGAGTACAAAACGTCTCAAAATAAAAATAAAAAATTGTAGTAAAACTAATGGATAATCGTTTGTTTCTTTTAATTGAAGGAAGTTACGATGTCCTTAGCCTATGTACCTGTGTTTAAAATTAAAGAAAATGTGTATTAGAGACTTTGAAAATATCTTTCTTAATTGTCTAAAATGCACCAGCTTCCGGGCCCAAACCCCCTGCCCTTTCTGCTTCTATATTTATCTTCCCCAAGAGACACCGCTGACCAGTAATGTTCATTTCACTATTTGAGTTGAATGCTTTTGAGATATCGTACAATACACATTATATATCGAACAGCCCTCGTAATGCGAGTTTTAACAGACTTGTTCCAGTATTATCAATAGAGTATTTTCGGGGTGAAAAACATTTTGTAGTATCGAGTGAGTTTTCACGGCGCAGGAAAAAATAAATATCATAATTAGTCCTATCTCGAATTCGTACCCCATCGTAATAATGACTAACTTCCCTTCAGCAATATTTATATATTCCTTTTTTTATTTATTGCCCAGCTATGTACATATTGCCCAGCTGTGTACATGTAGCCCAGTCGCACATAACGTGTCGACTGTTGTCTTAATTAATAAAGAAAATAGTTACGAGACAACATCCCTGTTGATACTAACCAAGAGGGATAACTTTTTGTAAAAGTTGAACATTCCACTATATAAGTACTGGGTTGTTGTTCTTGTACTGTTCAGTCCTGTGACATTGAATATATTCACACTTTGATTAGATTTATAATCAACTTAGTTCTATTTTTCGACTAATTATAAAACACATATATCTATCATAAATATTTCAAAAAAAAAAAAATAATAATAATAAAAAAAAAAAATGAAAACTTAATTTAAAAAATATTTTTCATTAGGCGTTGAACTGCTGAAAATGTCTTATATTGTCTTGAACATTCATTTTCGTGTGTTAAATACGGTCCACATTCATTTTCTTCTTTCCAATATTTCTAGTAGGCCTAACTTAAGTAAGACTAAATTATTTGGTAGGGTGGACAGGGGTTAATTCCGCTTCTCCTTCCTTTCATCCACTTTTCTTTCTCTCCCCTCTCTCTCCCTATTCCTTTCTCTCTATATCCTTTCTCCTCTTCCTTTCCTTTACCATCGATCCCGCCACTTTCTCCCCGTCCCTTCTGCTGTTCAGTCACGAGTCACGATGCCAACGACACCGACCTAGTCCTGTGACCTAGTACAGGATTTTCAAATCGGGTTCAACAAACATTTTGAAATCGGGATCGGTCACTGGATATTTCGAGATTCTGCCTGCTGCTCGCGGGATTTTCAAGTTTAGAGGACTATGATTTCCATAGGCCTATGATAGGGCATGTATAGTTCTGTAAACTACAAAAAAAAAAAAAAAAAGAACGGAACATTGTGAGATGGCGAATTTTAGCTTACTTTATCCTTCACTTCAGAATATGTTAATTTGTTGGTGACTCCTTTGATGGCATACATGTGTCCTAAGAGGTCATCAGTACTCAGTACACCATATATGTACCTCAACAAGAGGTCCCATACATAGATGAACCAGCTTTTTGAATGTTGACTTTCCATAACTATTTGATGAGACACAACGTCGGTGAGTGTAAATAAGTGACACTTTTTTTGAACAGCGTTGTAATGATGTGAAAAGCAGAAAGATGATATGACTTGTGGGCTGCTAGATGTTTATGTTGAAGTACAAAGGTTTTGAATCCATATACAATGAATGTAATACACTATAAAAGAAGTCGTTGGTTGGAAACCCAATGACATATAGACCAGTAAAGACTGTAGAATGTTTTGGCATAATATCAAATTGAGATGTTATAACTTAAGGCCAAAAAAAATATGTGTTGGTTTCGTGACTTTCCCTACCTACCCTAAAATTTCTGCCAACCCTAACACAGATTTTGCAAATGTCATCACTATAACAAAAGTATATTTATTGACTTATTTATCAAGTTATTTATTATGCACTAATACTAGACAGATTCCAAAACACAGAAACAGGGTGGGTTTTTTTTTTACAGTAAAATGAAGAAATGTATTGATTCATCATATGATATTTTTTTGATTAGTAAATATTATCATTTTATTTTATGCATAGTAGAATACTAAATCATTAGAAAATTATTCAACCCATAAGATAAAAAAACCCCCCCAAAACTACCTACCTACCTACCCTTAAAAATTTTGAGGTGAAAGTGGAAACCAAGATATATTTTTTTTTTGGCCTAATCATTGTTGAGAGGATCCAAATACAGCCCAGTAGTCTTAACTGTTTAATCAGATGCAGTCACTTAGAGATTAAATAGTTGCAGGCTCCATTGCCTAAAGTACAGATATTATACTATTCATTAAGGTCTTCCGTAACAACGGAAGACCTTCTACTGATTGTGCTGGTTAAGATTATTCTTATTAATTCTTTTTTTTCTTTCTTTTTCCTAGACGCTAACTTTGAAGCTTCATATCGCTCATTTCTGCATGGATTTTGCTCAAATTTTCAGGGTTTATAAACTTTACAGAACAATTTTAAAATCATGTACTACATTTCAGAAATACTCTTCTGTTCACGAGTTATTCCCCTTTGAATGAAATTTTAGGGGCTTTGGTTTCCAGACAAAGGCTCTGAGACTGTAAAAGCTTGAGCAGAAAATGCATTGAAAATGAAAAGTAGGAGCATTGTAGTTGTGCACATCGTTTTTATTTTTTTATAACAGTGTTCGAAATGGTGGTTGACAGGGTTCAAAAATAAGGACGCCTAAAGGAGCAAAAAATTACACATATTTTCCTTTGTATCTTTTAAACTAAAAATATTTTGTTAAGACATGTAGAACAAAAGTTGCGCAAAATGTTAAGAGCTTTCTTTTGATACCCCTAAAAAGGGGCTGGCCCCTTCAATTAGGGATCTGGTGATCTTCAAAGTTTTCGCTTTATAACTCAAAAACGGTAAATATTTCGATATGGCTTTCGCTGGAAAAGTTGTTTTTTAACATCTTATTGATCTCATAAACATAATATTTTGCTTGAGTATAGTGTTATATATGAGTAAAAAGCTTGACCCGCAAACAGGTAACCGTGTCATTAAGTAGGTGAAGGGGGGAAAATATGCGTATAACTTAAATAAACTTGCTTTAATTGATAAATCTGACTTCATGAAATGCTAATATTCTTTAAAAATAAGGTTTTAACGTGATCTATAGTTCCTTTAAAAATCATCTATCGACAACTTTCTTTTGTTATTATTTAGTAACTTTAATATAAACAATGGTTCCAAAGAAAAAAGAGGAAAAGGTTATCTCTTCTACGTTTGTTATTAAAACAACGATATATTTGATTGAAGAAACAAACCTTCAAGCATAGAATAACTCATTCATTAACTACACGCATTTTACATACACCGCGGGGTTTGTTTTTGTTTACAATTGCCTAACCGCCTCGAGGAACCAACGCGTGTGAACCAGGGCATGTACATAAAGTAAACATTGTCGTCCTAAATATAACACAGAATGTTATGTTTTTTATTATATTGGATTTTTAGAATAATTCAGTCTTTCCGGGGATGTATACACTTCTTTATATACGTTCCTGGTCTTGCGTTTGATTTGTTTTAAATTCAAAACTCTAGAGCATTGAGTCAGGCATCAAATTTAAAATCTGCAATTTAATATACAGTTCGTTTCTTAATCATGTTTAATTGAATGTGTGTTTAATATTGGAGATTCAATGCTGCTGAACTAGCGATCTGTGATTTCACACTACTCTAACTGAACACACAAGCTTTACTCAAATTCTTCGTTGTGAAAAAGAAAATGGATACATTTTACAAACAACGAATTATTTCTGAGCATGTTTTGAAATCAATAGTTTATAATCATGATTAAACCATTCTAAACATGTGTATAGAATATTCAGAAACCCATAGCCGACCAGTCTCATTTCAAATGATTTGTTGTTTTATTGTTGAAAAACAATGACTTTGATTAAACATTGATTCAGAACTCCTGGTCCAAATTATGTAACTTCAGCATGTGTCCCTATCGTGAAATTCATACGCGACTTCTGTGTGCACTGTGTACATAATATACCTACATGTATTTACGCAGATAGATATTAAAGTTTTAAAAAATATTCAAGATTTGAGAGCAATTTATGTGATTTGTATGTATAAATAATTCAAACTCGATGAATTATTCTCTTCAGTTTTTCATGTTAATTGAGGCTGCATTAGGACCTGACCCAAGGACATTAGTAAAATTCAAGGTTTTTATGTCACACAGCTCCGACGGAAGACCTCTCGTTGCTTTGCAACGAGCTTTGCTCTAGTTTTCATTACTTTTTCCATGAAAAGGACTATAGATGATTAGGACAATAGAATATATTTGTCCATCGAAGTCCCTGTTCATGGTTGTGTTTTAGGAAAGTAAGTGAATTTTATGCAACTCGAATACTTTTCTCATTTTGATCAAAATGACATATGACTCGAATTATGGCATAATGAATTATGAAAATAATGTTTTGTCACCATTTTCAATATTTAAACACAAAATTGCTATTTTCATAATTTTTCATCTATTTTTTTTTAAACATTGAGACCAGGTTTAGACAAACTTTATTTATCACATCCATGATAGAAAGATTTCGTTTGTCCAAAGTTACACTCTTGTGGTTCCTGAAAGAAAAATATTCACCAAAAATTTAAAGTTCTAAATTTCATAGAATTGAAAAATTGCATCATTTTGATGCTATGTATTCCAAATGACTGTACATATCAGAGAAAAATTATATGAAATTGCTTTATTTATGATTAATTAACTAATATGAATTTATAGAAGATTTAATTTTCTTTAAACTTTAGAATTTTGAGTTTTACACGAGATATATGCTGTTGTAATACATAAACCTTTCTGATTTCTTGGCAAAATATTCAAGCTTCAATTTCCTCAATCTAATTAAAATCAGACCTCTTAGATCCGCACCGTATACTCTGCGTAAGTAGATCTGACATAACCCGATTAGGGGTCATGTTCAGATGAACTTTATGCCAGCCAATCAGCTCGTCGGCTTTGAAATCGTCAGTGTTCACAATTGAAGGAAAATGGCTGCGATTGTTTAGTTTGAAAGAAACATTGCAGCTAGATGCGACGTCACAATGCACCGTTTACGTTGACTGGTGTTATATTCCTCGCGTTATTTAAGTAAACCATCTTGAAAACTATTCAAATTGTACCCATCCCTATTCATACATAAATCAGAATTCACAATTAATTTAATTTTGGTGTATTTCATATCGTACGTTTTGTTGTTTGTATGAACGGAATAGATTATAGGCATTATTGCGAAAGTTTAAAATTCGTTATGCGAAAATATAGAATTTTACAGTGTTGAATAAACTTCATGGGAGAGAGATTACAGCAATTTGTTTACGAATTGCCAGGAGACACCTAAATAGCCACCATTGTCTGTATGGCACAATCTGACTGACTGATAGTTCTCATGAATATTCCCAGCGAAAGGTCATGTGGACATGACCCCCTATTGGGTTATGTCAGATCCTATTGTAGCGATTTTGAGTGTATTCTAGGATCTGATTTTAATTAGATTACATTTTCCTCTTTATAGAAGTCATTAAAATTCGATAAACAATTTTGTCAAGTCTTTGAACCAAGCCATCATTTATTTACAAATTTAATTTATAACATGTTTAATATACATGTAATATGCATATAAATTGTATTCTGCAGATTGCTGATAGAATACTGAAATGATTGGGGTAGGAAGGTCTGTATATGTGACATTGATGTTTACATTTGCGATGGCTGTCCAGCTGCCTCCTAGTGTCAAGGAGTATGGCTTCCCAGTGTCCAGAAGTGTGGCCTCCCAGTGTCTAGGAGTGTTGCCCCCCAGTGTCCAGAAGTGTGTCCTCCCAGTGTCCAGGAGTGTGGTCTCCCATTGTCCAGGAGTGTTGCCCCCCAGTGTCCAGGAGTGTGGCCCCCCAGTGTCCAGGAGTGTGGTCTCCCATTGTCCAGGAGTGTGGCCCCCCAGTGTCCAGGAGTGTGGCCCCCCAGTGTCCAGGAGTGTGACCTCCCATGTCCAGGAGTGTGTCCTCCCATTGTCAAGGAGCATGGTCTCCCAGTGTCCAGGAGTGTTGCCTCCCAGTGTCCAGAAGTATGACCTCCCATTGTCCAGGAGTGTGGCCTCCCAGTGTCCAGGAGTGTGGCCTCCCAATGTCCAGGAGCATGGTCTCCCAGTGCCCAGGAGTGTGATCTCCCAGTGTCCAGGAGTGTGGCCCCCCAGTGTCCTGAAGTATGACCTCCCAGTGTCCAGGAGTGTGGCCTCCCAGTGTCCAGGAGTGTGGCCTCCCAATGTCCAGGAGCATGGTCTCCCAGTGCCCAGGAGTGTGGCCCCCCAGTGTCCAGAAGTGTAGCCTCCCAGTGTCCAGGAGCATGACCTCCAAGTGTCCAGGAGTGTGGTATCCCATTGTCCAGAGGTGTGGCCTCCCAGTGTCCAGAAGTGTGACTTCCCAGTGTCCAGAAGCATGGTCCCCCAGTGTCCAGGAGTGTTGCCCCCCAGTGACCAGGAGTGACCTCCCAGTGTCCAGGAGTTTGGCCTCCCAGTGTCCAGAAGTATGACTTCCCAGTGTCCAAGAGTGTTGCCTTCCAGTGTCCAGAAGTGTAGCCTCCCAGTGTCCAGGAGTGTGACCTCCCAGTGTCCAGGAGTATGACCTCCCAGTGTCCAGGAGTGTGACCTCCCAATGTCCAGGAGCATGGTCCCCCAGTGTGGCCAATACTATGTAAGGACTAATTAAAGATTTTCCAATGACCATAGTAAACTACTTGTACAAGTATTTAAAAATAATCAGTACAATTAGTACTTTAGTCTTTATATACAATGATATTAAATTTGTAGTCAGGCAGACTTTTGTCATAACATTTGATATTCTTGGATAATAGACTTGTACATCATTGTATACAGTACCTATGACAATGAACACCTTCAGACCAATCAATCTCAATGGATTTTCCTGCTGGTGCATTGTAATAATGGTGGATAATTTACTCCCATGTGTCCTGTCAAATTAAAGTGATTCAATGTTGTAAGATTTGGTTGTTGGTCCTTATATGAGGTCTAGGGCCAGGTTTTTTAAAAAAAAAACCCACCCAACTTACGACTATAATACCAAAATCTTTTTTTGGCAATGTCTCCCCTCTTTCATGGGTTGTACTTTTTCTGTCTCAAAATTTTGTGAACACTTCTCCTCCTGTATGGCTTATTGGATAGACTTGAAACTTTGCAAAATACTTCATTGTCATTTGTAGATGTGCATATTGTCAGGACAGGAGGATCCAATTAATTCTCTAAAAGTTATAGTGGATCTAAGAGGAGTGGAGGTTGTAAAATAGTTTGTGAACACTTCTCCTGTATGGCTTATCGGATAGACTTGAAACTTTGTACAATGCTTCATTTCATTGCCATTTGCAGATGTGCATATTGTCCGGACAGGAGGTATCAATAGTTATCCTTAAAGTTATATTGGATGTATATAAGAGGGGTGGAGTGTGTGAAATATAGCTTGTGAACACTTCTAGCTTATCAGATAGCCTTAAGATTTTGTACAATACTTCATGATGATGTTCACATTGTTCTAACCAGGGATCTAATATTTTCGTACAATTTAAGTGGATCTAAGAGGAGTGTTTTATAGCTTTTTTCATGTACAAAGGTATGTTCACTTCCCTACTGGTACTTTAGCATAACAGTCATTATTTTTGTATCACATACAACAATGACATTAGCCATGTAAAATATTTTCTCCATCTTTTTCCTCAGTGCACAAAGTACTGTTCAAAATGTCTATTTTCCTGCTCATACTTACTCCTCTATTTCATCCAGTACATTAAGGGGTAGGTTGTAATTTAGAGCACTTTCAATTTGGGGAGCTTGGGAGACATTTGTTTTTAACAAAAACAAGTTATATTTTATTTTATTCTTTATTAATGGTAATGCATATTCAAGTTTTATTGCAATGTTTCAAAAAATTTTAGTCATTAGTGAGCAACTGTGAATGTCTATACCAAATAAAAGCAATGTTTATCAATTGCAGATTTTCAATATTTAACTCATTAAAGTGTTTTACGGTATAGAAATTAAATTCTATCAATTAGCTTCTGTATTTTTGAGAAACAATGGGCACAATAAAAGTATGACATCTGGTGCAATTTGACACATACAACAGAAGTAAAGAATTTCTCCATAAAGAGAGAAAGATTTAAACGTTCTTTGTCCATATAACAAACAACTATCAATATTTATTGGTTTAAGGCTCACATTTCACAATGTGCTATTGATGAAATTAAAGTTCCCTAATAATTAAGTATGATTATACCCTTCTCGCTTACATTATCAAACCGATTTTACATCCCAATATTAAATATGTTAACACAGATTCTGTAGGTAGAAAAACATGCAAGGCTTTGAGCTCAAAGTATTGACTGTCATTGTCACGGACTAGGTCTGTAGTAATATTCTGAATACTACCACTTAAACCCCTGATCAGGAATCAATCACTTCCTCTCAGTTCTCCCCCCTCCCCCCCCCCCACAACACATCATTGTCAAGTGTTTACCGTTTAATTAGACTGTGTGTAATCAATACAACGATGTATTGACATTCTCTATATTGTGACAGTACTTGATCATATGCGCCCTTAAGTTAGTTAAGGACCACATGTTGACTTACAGTCCATGCAGAAGAGTGAGGGACCAACAATCGACAAGAGGATAAAGAAGCGGTCTGATAAAGAAGACTGGAAAAGGTCGTAAACCTGGAGAAGTATTCATGCAGAATTGTGAAGATGGATGGCTTCTGAAACTAGAAATGATGACTATCCTTACATCTGTCATTGATAAATCTAAGCTGCATACTAAAGGTAAGTTTTGTTTAGAATTTGAAAGCATTTGTTTTTTTTCAGTATAGAAAACACGTAATTTAAAATCATGATGAAATTTTCGGTGCCTCCTTTTGAAGCTTAACCATATTTTGAGTTATAATGCAAGGTTCATTCAATGTTGATTTATGATTAATTGTAAATCACCTGGTTTCATTATTGTCTCTTACACAGAGTTAAGTTAGAAGGGGAGAAAATATTTATGAAAGATATTTCTGCATATTGGATATTATAGATAAGCTAGCTGCCACAGGCTTAGGCAAAGGTATTGAGGTCGTTATTTTCTCTTGCAGTGTAAGTATTCATACTAGTAAATCTTAATTCTCAGGTAACAGATGAAAGGGGGTATGAAATATTTGATTGCTGTTCTATGAATATTGCATGTTTCTGAGGTCAACATTATACTAAGAGGTGTAGTATTTCTATAGACCGAGTGACTTTTACTGATGGTAGGATGAGGCCCGGGCTGATTTCATTGTCTGATCAGTGATTGTTGGATATTAATGTATTAATATTTAACCATTCAGTGATAGAATAATGTAATGAATAGATTGAGTACGAATGATGAGTTTTTGAACTGGATGAAAACAATAAAGATGGACTGTGTGAAGCTCTCGGCATTCGAGCATGTCTCTGTATGTGATGCATGCTTCCTCTAGCTCTCAATCACAGAATCCCTTAATAAATAAGAACACGGGGGTGATTGTCATTAAATATTGATGATTTGTCGTCATGATGCAGATATGAAACAAAAGTACAGGAGATAGGTGCTGCTGCTGCTGATTTTGCCAGGTAGTGGATATTTCCCTGCTCTGCTGGCAGGACAAGAAATTAAATGTGGTTTGATGTGAATGCCAGATTGTAGGTATTTTTATTTGATAAGAACAGTCAATGTGCTTTGGAATTCTATTCACTGCATGGAATTTTTTTTTAGAAACTATTGGATATTGGAAAAGGTTTATATTTTCTATAAATAACCAAAATTATATACCGGTATATTAAAAAAGGGGCAATAACACCTACATACTGGTATTTTCTCTATTACATATCAATTATACAATCATTTCCTTGATATCCCACAATTATTAACCAGGCCGGGAGGTTTAAAAACTTTTACTGTACTCATACTCAAACCCATGCAGCCATGTTTGTTTTGAGTACAACTCTTGAGCAAGCTCTAAAGTATACTCGAAAAGTACTGCATTAATTTCCACCTGATAGAGTTTAACTTAATCAAAGGAAATGTACATGTTGCCACCTTCCTATAGAGACAGAATTAATACACTTTTTCTACTTAGTGTGGGTATTGAGTTACCTTGATGTGTCATAATGTTTCTGATCCTGGCATAGTGTCACATGATTAAAGGACACATCGCATGTTTTTAAACTTTTTAATTTTTTCAGCAAAATTAATTCATTTCATGCCTAAAACTACTTTACATGTGTTTTAAAAGAAACAGTTTGCGTAGTTTTCGAGTTTGAAAGCGATGAAATTCAAATCTTGCGATATGCATATTTTCTTCGATATTTTACGCGCCATAATCTGTGACGTCATATGCGACCTCGAGCGAGAAGATTTGAAAACAGTTGTTAGCCATTTCATTAACAGATTAGATTTAATTGACAAACAAACAATTATCACATTAACGGCTTGTAAATAACACTGCATTAGGGTGTTTTGTGCCGTTTAAGGGTGTACATGCTGTCAGTAGAGAGGCTTTGGACTGTGTTTTTTTTCAATTTTCGAAGGAAGGTACGAGGGACAAGACGTGAATATTTTTTGTCGGCACAACGACTTTGCCATAAAAAACCCAGTAGAATTTGTCCCTGTACTTTTTTAAACAAGCACTTGGACAAAGACGTAGATAAACTGCGAGAAAATGGTTCTATCAAAGCTACCCACTGTTACATATAGGCCTACGGCTTATGCTTTCCGTTCTGCTCTCAAATTCACACACACGCACCAACTGACCTTCACCTTGTAACACCATAGAGGCAGAACTTCGCTAGCAGTGTCTACCAACTGGTAGTTTTAAAAAAGAAATTTGAAGATAAAAGATAATTGAACTTTCAATTATAAATAATAAAATATGATATTTCCCAACTTTGAATTGAATTATAATGCTTTCATTTTTATTTTTTTAAGGAACACGTACGTGTTTACAACAACGTACAGCACGCCGCGCTCCCACTTCCTAAGTAACAACGTGTAGATAACAAAAAAATAATGATTAATAAAATTGCTTGAATAAAATAATCTAAAAGTATTGGGATTTTCACCATAAATTTGATAATTTTTATTATTATTTTTTCTCTCGAAATGCACCCGTGATAGTAGGCCTAGTTGTCAATGATACATAATCGTATCATAATTTAGATCTAACTTCTCCAAAATAAATTTAATAATAATTGCACTGTTTATTTTCAAAAAGCAACAACGCTAATTACAGTTCTTTACAGAAATGACATTACCATATTGTGTTTAGACAGTGATCCCATGTAAACATTATTTACTCGCAGATTTCATACTCGCTTTCCTCGCTACATTTGGGTCGCTATTTGTATGCACTGGTGGCTAAGATATAAGACTCGGGAAATTTGTTAACATCGAAATAAATGTTATCCATGGTAAATTTATTAGGCCCCTAAAACCCGAGTTTTTAAAAATATCTAACACTACTTTTACAACAAGTTGATCGACGAAGGTCGCATATGACGTCACTGTACCACGTGACTACCTATCTAATTAACTAGGCTTTTTGAAATCGGGGCTTAGATTTAAGTCCGTATTGTGGCTAATTATCGCAATACTTCAGCGAACGAACTATTACAATTAATTTCTATAAGCATAAGGAAGACAAAATGCATATAATTTTGTATACTTTGAAAACACGATATGTGTCCTTTAAGTGATACCAGGAGCTATTTGTTTTGTCTAACAAATGTCATTCATTTCAACTTTACAGTATGTAAATTTCAGTGATGCAATTATCAACAAGAAGTTGCTTCAAATTTCAAATAGTGCAGATTTCTAAATATTTAAAGGAGTATCAATGTTTCCAGTTTCAAAATAGCATGTTTACAGAGAGACAATAGGGTTTTCAAAGGAATCTAGCTGATGCATGATTGTAGTTATCGGGAGCAATTAGTGGGACATTAACTGAGTTTGTGAGCGGGAATGGCAAGGTAGATAATTGTTGTACTCTTCATTCCAATCAGTTAGAGAGGAAAAGTACACCAAGTCATCATCTGATGATTAAAGTTTGGTGACCTTCTCACAAAAAAAATCTCACGACTAGAGAGGAAAAGTACGCCAAGTCATCATCTGATGATTAAAGTTTGGTGACCTTCTCACAAAAAATCTCACGACTAAGACATTATGTCTCTGCTTTATACTCAACAGAGAGTCACTTATGCCCCAAGTAAGAATGCAAGTTTTATCACACACAGTTATACCTCTTTATCTCAATCTCCATGGGAATGAGAAAAAACTTTGAATTAATGAAATGTCCAAGGATTCGAGATATCAAAGGTGAAATATTTCAAGAATAAGTGGTTGGGACTTCGGAATCACTTCGACATATCCAGATTATTCGAGATATTGGTGTTCGAGATACTGAAGTTCTAAGGTATTTAACCTTAAATATGTAGTAATATTTAAGTGAAGTGTTTTCAAATTGTAAGAATTTTGGGAAAAGGACCAATGAAGGACACATCTCCTAATGGTGTGTGTGGCTTCACAGATTTAAGGCTATCTGGGAGTGACATCCTATGTCTTTCAAAGATAAAGAAAGTTTTCTTTAGAGGTTTATTAGCATTAGGCATGATTTTTCATAACTGCATATTATCAACACTAGGTCTATGATAAATATTCAGGAAAGCCTTATTTTCATGTTAGACACTTTTTGAGAATTTATGTAAAGATGAAATTCCCTCTAATAAAAATTGATTTAAAGTAGTCTGTTTTATATACAAGTATAAAACAAAATTAATACTTTTCACATAAAGACAGAGATTTTAATTAAGTGACATATAACTTTATATATAAATGTAAAACTAAAGAGTAAAATACATCAGATTTTATAGTAAGATGTTCAGGCCTCATCTTGTTGCACAGAACACTCATTGACAGTTCATAATCTGTTGGAATATGTGTCTGCTTTCTCACCTCATGGAGACTACTGAATTTTACTGCTATGAAATAGCATGTGTAACAGTTTTTATAAGAGACAGCTAGGTATTCAGTATGTTTGAGTGTACAAGTAGGCTACTGGCATTAATGAATACAAAATGTTGCAAATAAGATTAATGACTTGCAGCTTCCATATGTGTTGGATATAGGAATTGTCAAATCGTGTCCTGAGGGCTTGCATCAGGTGGCAAGTGAATAAGACAATGCAAAGTCTTGTCATAAAAATTCCCATGTCTTTGATTAAATCACTAATTTTGTTAAATCATGGACAGCTGAAATGAATAATTGCTTGATCTTTATATACTGTGCAAACAATATTTAAAAATCTCCTCAGTAAATTAGTAGGAATATTTCAACCAGTGTGTACACAGATGTGATTGATATAAAAACCAGTTAACAGCAAACTATATACAAGATGGTTGAGTTTTGTGGCAATTTCATTCTCAGTATAGTATACTACTGTTATTCTAATGGGGATCTCCCAGGGACAGTCTTACTTCATTATAACCAGGTATCCCCTGAAACTGTGTGTTAATGAGTTTGCTGTACACAACATCTGCTTCGTCACTTTAGGTTATTTCTTGTGTTTTCACTTCCATTGAAAATACCATGACCTGTCTGTGTTACTGGCATGCCACTAAAGATTATATTCATCCTTGCCTTTACAGGGCAGTTTTGCATTTATTGAATACATTTTCAAATCCATTGCTATATAGTTATATAGTGTGGTTCTTTTAAAATGTGACCCTTAGTCCTTTATGTCAGACTCTGAACTTTTAAGATTCAGTACTGTGAATATTTTGGTGTGAACCTTAAAAAAAAGCATGACATTGCCATGCAATAGATGTTGGTGCACTAGGTTAAAAAAAGATGTAAAGAGAGGAAATGAAAAAGTTGATTAACTTTATCTATAGATGCACTTAATACCCATGCATGTTTCCTATAATTTTGATATTGTTTTCATGTCTCCTGTGTCTCCTCTTGTGCTTGCATGATATCGCTACCTTCATCTGAGGGCTTCCTATCTGACTGATGTAAGACAAACACTGTAAATGCTGACAAAAATGTGAGAATTATGTCTGACATCCAAAAACAACATGGCAAAAAGGTGTTAGGTTGTAGGGATCGAGACAGGGCTGGCTTTATGGTAGGTATGAATGGATAATCAGACACACACAGGGAATACTTTCCAATGTCTCTAGTCTGACAAGTGGTAGATTGATTATAAAACTCCTTATCTTGACAGACTCCAAAGACATTAGGGGCGTTTTATGTTTATGGGTGATGACAGCAGGTTCTGATAAACATATCCTTTCATGCTATCTAGGAAGCAATTTTACATAAGCCTCATACTTTCCCTGAACATCCAAACAGAATGGATTTTTATGGTACATGTACAACTAAATATGTCTCAACTTTAAGAGCTTTGTTCAATGATAATTTTAAGTGCACCATTTAGATTTGCACATGGAGCTTTGAATGTGACATTGTCTGACTATATACAAGTCGGACTGGGAAAACTGCTAGAAGTGTTTAGTATTACAAAGTCAATGAACAGCGTTATTATCTAATGCCTAAATAAATTCAAACTTGTCAGTTTTCTGATGCTGTACTCACTCTTTGGGAAGTATATTTTTAATTTCTACATTGAAAGGGAAATATGTGCTGAATAATGCTAATCATGTGAATTCCATTACCACCTGTATGTGGTGTTTATATTTTTCAGCTGATTCGATATGCAAGAGCTTGTTCTGCATATGATCAATTTTTTAAATCGAGGCAGGCTACTGACAAACAAGTTCATGTTACAGGGGTTTCAACAGTCTCGTTTAAAGTCTGCATTTTGCAAATTCTATGGTCATTATAATGATCTAGTTTGCCAATACAAATTATCATTGGGTCAAATGCTATCTGACGTGTTTCATACCAATTGTTAGGCCGTTCTTGGCACACTGATTTTGACTACAGATTACTCTGTTTACCTGACCAAGAAATAGGGCTCACGGCAGGTGTCATTGGTTGACAGGGGATGCTTTCTCCTCCTAGGCACCTGATCCCACCTCTGGTGTATTCAGGGGTCCATGTTTGTCCAGCTCCCTATTTATTATCACTGTGGCCTGGACATTTTGGAATTGCAATCCACAGCATCACAGCTTGTGACTTTGAGCTGCATGCAATCATAGATATGGATCATGTACATGTAGTTGTAGACAGGTATAACATATGTTCCCTAGTGGTTCACTTTATTCTGGAATAAATTCGTAGAGGTTTCATCCATTTGCTGAAGATTCATTTTTGCTTTAAATTTATCAGATATTCCTGCAGAAATAGATTAATGGTATTGATTTATGGCTGTTATTTCTGCTATAGTCAATGCATAATCTTGGAAATTTGAGAGGCTTATATATCAATTATATTGACCAGTCTATATATGTCTGATTATATGGATAAATGTAATCGATCACAGCTGGATCTAGGGTAATAAAACTGAGTTGGTCAAATCTCCTGTCATGAAATTTGAGACGGGGATCAAAATGTAGTTCATTGTTTTTGTTTATGATTTTACTGTCTCGAAGTTGAGTTGCATTTGTTATAAGAGGCACTTGATATATATATCCTATTGTAAATATATTAGAAGCTAGAAATTCCAAAATTTCAACCTATGGGATTGTTTGTAATAGTTTGATTCTCAATCATTATTGTCATTCAAATTTGAAATAAATTTATGGAATTGTACATTTAGTTTGTATAAATGAACTGTGAAAGATAGTTTTGTTATAATTTGCACAATTGTGTTTAAGTTTTGATGTCAATCTTTAGAAAAACAAAATAATTTGTAAAGCTTTGTAAAGGCAAAATCTTACTACAGGTGAATTTGTATTTACTAATCCATATACATTATAATATCAAAAAATACATGTCGGAAACAGTTTATTATTCCTTAATTTCTAAATCACGTGAGGTTTGATAAGCCTTTGATGAATGTATTGTACTACTAAAATGAAAGCCAAGATCATGGGTGCATGATTAAATGTATACAGCACATAAGCTTTGATCATCCTATTGATTAATTTTAGAAAGGAACAGTAAACACGCCATCAGTGTGTGAAATGGTCCTCTGTCCCAGATTTTAGCCTTGAAGTTAGCTTGCAGTATTATGGTGTTAGAAAGTTATCTAGTTCTGTTCCTCTCTTCACTGACAGGAAACATGGGAATCTCTTACAGAAGCTCAAGTAAGCTTTTCTGATCACCTGTTGTCTGTCGTCTGTCCGTCTGTAAACTTTTCACATTTTCGACTTCTTTTCCAGAACCACTGGGCCAATTTCAACCAAATTTAGCAAAAAGCATCCTTTGGTGAAGGGCTTTGTTCAAATGAAGGGCCATGCCCCCTTCAAAGGGGAGATAATCACAAATATGTGAAAATAGGGTGGGATCATTTAAAAATTTTCCTCTCAAGAACCACTAGAAATGAAGACTTGCTACCCTTAGTTAGTGCATCACTCTGCAAGAACATTTGAAAATTAATGTACTTATTTACTAACTAACATGCACTACGGCTGAAATCAAAATTTAATTACTTTCTGGGTAATATAATTATTCTGAAATAATTTAATACCTTGTTTATAACAAACTTGGCAAAAGCATCCTTGGATGAAAGGCTTTCAAGTTTGTTCAAATGAAGGGCCATGCCCCCTTCAAAGGGGAGATAATCGCAAAAATAGGGTGGGGTCATTTAAAAATCTTCTCAAGAACCACTGGGCCGGAAGAGCTGAAATTTGCATGAAAGCTTACTGACATAGTGCAAATTTAAGTTTTGTTAAAATCATGACCTCTGGGGATAGTATGGGGCCACAATAGGAGATCAAAGTTTTATACATACAAATTTATAGGAAAAATCTTTAAGAATCTTCTTCTCAAGAACCACTGAGCCAGATAAGATGATATTTACATATAACAGCTTCCTGACATAGTGCATATTCAAGTTTGTTAAAATCAAAGTCGGGGCTCACACTGGACCAATATTTTGTGTCGCAACCTGGCGCGCGTGCATTGACTCATACACATTTACTGTAGATCTATATTTCATGTATATTATTCAAGAGGCATATACAACATATCATTTAATAACTTTTAAAGCTACGCGCATTGATGAAGTTTTCCGTCCAATGTTTCGTTTGATACATGCATCAAACAAAGAATTATAAGTTTCATTTCTTAAATCATATCTCTGATTATTCTTACACAATGTATACAACATAGCTTTGTTTAGCATTTATCACAACTCACTATAATTATTATGATATTGTGAAAATCGATTGTATTTCAGCAGATTGCTTTTTAGTCAGTCTGATGACATTGCAGCACAAACATGGTTTTATTTCTAAATATTGTTTTTGGCTAAGTTGACTCAATTCTATTTCATACCAGAAAAAATTAAGAGTATTTCATAGCATATAAACTGGCTATATTAAATAAAGACAAGAAATGAGTTTAAATGTTTATTAATCATTTTAGTAGTGTAAATGACATATATTACTCATTAAATTTGCAGTCTAGAAAAAGTCACTGATGACAAAGTTACTGAAAATTAATTGCTGTAATACATAACACATGATCATAGTTTCACATCACATTTTTACTGAAGAATACTGTTTTCATCTTGAAAGTCAGAATGACAAAGTGGTCCTTTGGTGAATCTCATCATGTAGAGGAGAAGGGACTTCATGAAGTCTGAAACAAATTTTAAATGGCTTAAGATGATGTGAAGTCAAAAGATGACAGCATAGCAATTTCTGAAGAACCTACAGTTTTGCATTTCCTCATGGCCATTTTCTAAATAGATCAAACCAAAGACCTAAAGAATAATGCAATTTCCCAACATTCCTCTATTTATACACTAGACTACCGTCAAATGGATTAGAAAATATAGCTGAACATTCTAGTTTAACTTTCTAGATGAAATCGCTTTTGTACTGTGATGAACCGACAAATTAAATTTTATATATTTTTATTAACACTGAAAAATCTTCCATTGACTAGCTTTTGTGCACAATCACACACTTTTTAGGTCACCTGAATCATTCAGGTGACCTATTACTATCTGTTTTTGTCCGTCGTCGTGCGTTAACATTTGAACATTTTCAGCTTCTTCTCTGAAACCCCATAACCAATTTCAACCAATTTTAGCATATAGCATCTGTGGGTGGAGGGGAACAAAAATTGTGAAATTCGTGGTCCCTGCCCCCCTGGGGCCTGAGGGGTGGGGCAAAAACCATCAAAATGAGTGTAATTTTAACAAATCTTCTTCTTTACTCCTGGACATCAAGAAGCCAAACTGTGGGCATAATTATAATGAGCATTGAGCCCTCTACCAAAATTGTGAAATTCATGGCCCCTGGGGCAGGGGTTCTTGTGTTAGGGTGGGGCTCTATTGGTCATATAGTGAAAATGTAGAAATTCTTTGAAAATCTTCTAATATTGGTTTTATCTAAGGAGTAAATAACCCTTTTCTTTATGATGTCTCAGACCTAGGTTTTTTAAAAAGGATTATTGATTGAACATAAAAATGACACATGTACTTCATGACCACATAGCTATTCAATGTTTCTTCCATCCAAAAGTAAAATTCTTATATTTAAACACAAACCTAATTCAAACATTGGAAGGTTGTTACATGATACTCAGGTGACCTATAAGGCCCCTGGGCCTCTTGTTATTCCATCCAGTACAAAACAGGTAGCTCCCCAGTAATGACTCGGGGTATCTCCCCAGTGTATTATGATATGTACTGTAGGCAACTCGCACGTGCAAAGTTCATTTCATTTTACACTACCTGCACATAGAGGATCAACCCTTTGTTTTGTGTAATCTGCTAAATAAACAAGACGCCCCTAAGTCTTATTGTTCCCATGCGACAGGGTATCCACATTCTGCACAGGTAAAACAGCCCTGAGGCTGTTTGGATGCCAACAGCTGAAATTCAAAATGGCGCGCGAATACTAAAATATGAAATGTCCGTGTTGCATTTCCAGAATTTCTGTCACATTTTTTTTTGAAAAATCGCAAAATGCGACAAATGCGATGGGCAGCGAGCGCGGGCCCTGAAAGTTTTACATACCAATAAATAGAAGAAGAAAAATTTAAAATCTTTTTGTTCAGAACCATTGGGCCAAAGAAGTTTACATTTGCATGAAAGCTTCCTGACATAGCTAGTGCAAATTCCAAGTTTGTTAAAATTATGGTCCTCAAGGGGGGGGGGGGGGGGGGGGGGGAAGATGGGGCCACAGTGGGGGATCAAAGTTTTACATACAAATATGTAGGGAAAATCATTAAAAATCTACTAAAGAATCACTGGCCAGGGCCAGAAAAGTTTACATTTGCATGAAAGCTTCCTGACATAGTGACGATTCAAGTTTGTAAAAATCACGCACCCCCCCCCCCACCCACCCCCCTGGGAGTAGGTTGGGGCAACAATAGAGATAAAAGTTTTGTATATACGAATATATAGGGAAAATTTTTCGATATGAGCCGAGGTGATTCAGGTGAGCGATGTGGCCCATGGGCCTCTTGTTTGTTTGTGGAAAAATATGAAACTGTAACTAAAATGCTTTTTATTCAAATCATGGTAAATGAATGTCATTCATTTAGCATCTTTTGATAGGTACATGTGTTTGGACCCGTTTGAAATTCAGAACTGCGGATAAAAATAACCAGATTGATGCCTTTTGAAAATGTCATTTAATCTTGAACACAGACATATAGTGTACACAAAGCGTCAATAAAATATGTATCGTGTTAATATATCGTTGATATTGATTATTAATAAAATACTTCATAAAGTATTATACACAATAGTTGTTATCTATCAACCACTTTTATTTTTTAAAGAAGGGCAATAATTGAAACATTGCATTAGCTCAGGTTGCTTACAATGTCCAATCTAGAAGTACATTTACTAAAGATAGGTATTGATCAACACCTGCAATCTGCACTAATGAGTGAGCTAATTTGTACTAAATAACACAAAGGTTAAGTGATATGTGATAATTCAACTCTGTTAGTACTAGGTTGAAGGCAAATATTGAGGAGGAGATGGCGCCCACATTTCTTATAGTATCATCTGTGTCCATTTCTGTCTTAAAAAATGTGCTGCATTGTGATATATGACTGTTGGCTATGTATGGAGTTTAGCACAATTATTGACAGAGAAGTCCCATTAATAATGAATGCTAATGTCATAGGTGGGAGGGCATTAAATGATGCTCTCCAGCTGTAGAGGCTGTAGAGGGCCTACCAGCTGGTCCCCAAGTACCAGGGTGTCCATTGGTCATCATTAATCATTCGAAAGTCATTAGCACCTGGGAAGAACACCTGTCAGGTATTGGATTTTTAGCATAGTTACACATGCCCAGTGGAATTGCAGGAGTAGAGAGTTTCATTAAAATCACAAACAGAATTTCAAGCAGAATTCGAATCAAGTTTACAGGTGATGAAATTAAAAGGTAAATGAGATGTTTAAGTGTAATAAGTTGAAATTAAGATTATAGTGCTATCAAAGTACTGTAAGTACTGAAAGGGGAGGGGGGGCTGGATGTTTTGTTCTTTTATTCTGTCTTTATTTTCTAACTTTACAAAAATATAAATTGCATGTTTGAAGTGAAAGCAAATATTCATATTCTACAACTGAAATGAAATTTGTAATACTACAATATTTATTATAGTCATGTAATGACAAGCTGTTTTGGTAATACATGTTTGCTTTTGTCTTCTTCTTATTCATCTGTCATCCAAAGAAGATTCCAAACAATATGACATTCTGCTGCATACTTTGAGTATACTTTCCAATAATATTGCATAACCAGCAAACAAAAACTGGATATTAGCTAAGATTCAATCAGTGGTAATGGCAGTAATAAATAGGGGTAAATTGGTTTTTTTTTCCTCCCTAAACTGTAAGAAATGTGATTTGTAGGTCCATAAAACAACTAATAGATAAATAGACTCTCTCTCTCTCTCTCTCTCTCTCTCTCTCTCTCTCTCTCTCTCTATATATATATATATATATATATATGGGGTGTTAAGAAAATTCATTCTGTATATAAATTCCAAAAAATAAATTCAGCAGTTATCTTTCCTTGTTACCTTCCTTAGTGGAGTGATGCATGCAGAATGTCGGTTACATTACCAAACAAAATCTCAACCTTGATGCAAAAGCAGTGTTGATTAAACCAGTGACAGAGTGTTAGCTGTAGCTTTATTAGATGCAGGATTAAAGTAAGTGCTTGGAATGTGACAAAATACCTGTAAAAGTGAGAGATAGGTAACAAAGTGAATAAGTGTTTAAGGGATGTGACAAAATGCCTGTAAAAGTGAGAGATAGGTAACAAAGTGAATAAGTGTTTAAGGGATGTGACAAAATACCTGTAAAAGTGAGAGATAGGTAACAAAGTGAATAAGTGTTTAAGGGATGTGACAAAATGCCTGTAAAAGTGAGAGATAGGTAACAAAGTGGTTCAGTGTTAGGGATGTGACAAAATAACTATGTAAAAGTGAGAGATCGATAGCTAACAAAGTGGATTGAGACAAAGGCAAGAGACTGAAGCTAACCAATCAACTGAGATCCGAGCGTCCGTCAAAAAGTAAGGGGGGGGGGGGGGTTAGTAAAGAGGCAAGTAGAGACCATGAAATGTAAGAGATGAATATTAACAAGGAAATTACAGCAAAGAACTCAGGATTTAATGAACATCATAAATGAGTTATTTTTTTAACATGAAAATGCAAAAGGTAAAAAAAAAAAAAAAAGAAATATGGCTGAAGACTTGGAGAATTACATCTTTATACTGTTGAGTCTTCAGAATATTTGTTTCATGTTCAGAACGAAGAAGACAATGTGTGTGGTGTCTGGAGACATTGGCTGCATTTAGTGCCAAAATCATGACATGGGGTGCAATTGGAGTTCTTTGGTTTGTCCAAACTTCTCATTATTCCAGCTGGCAAAACTCTTAAGGCAAATTATTATGTGATGAATATTTTTCAAAAAGAACTGCACTGAATTGACAGATTGAATGAGTGATTGTATATTGTATAACGTCCCGCCCGAGAATTTTTCACTCATAAGGAGACGTTTACCATTGCCAGAAAACAGTGGTAGGATTAATGAGCAAGAGTTAGTTTAACATCTAGGACATGTGACATTTAGGACTTCATGAAAAGTATGGTGGCGTGAAGCGTTGCAATTCATACCCTTATGTAATTCAAAAGTGAAGTTTATTTCTTATATTTACATTCTACCTTGATTTCTGTTGTAATTCTCAGTGGTAAAATAGACATACTCAGTGATAAAATAGCCGTAGTCAGCGATAAAACAGCCGTAGTCAGCGATGAAATAGCCGTATTTAGTGATAAAATAGCTGTATACTCAGTGATGAAATAGCCATACTCAGTAATAAAATAGCCGTAGTCAGCAATAAAATAGCCAGAGTCAGTGATAAAATAGCCATAGTCAGCTATAAAATAGCCGTAGTCAGCGATAAAATAGCCGTACTAAGCGATAAAATAGCCGTAGTCAGCTATAAAATAGCCATAGTCAGCGATAAAATAGCCGTACTCAGTGATAAAATAGCCGTACTCAGCGATAAATAGCCATAGTCAGCAATAAAATAGCCATAGTCAGTGATAAAATAGCCGTACTCTATTCATCAACATTCATTGGCACATTTGCTCTCAACTGCAACACATTAAATTGTAATGATATTAAAGGCAAAAACTTTGGAAATGTAAATTTTAACAAATTTCAGATTCTAAGCATATATTGCATGATCAAACAGATATACACATATTCAACTGAAATTTAAAAATTTAACAATTATCTTGTTTTTCTCAGTCTTTAATTTATTTGGACTACTGGGCCTACTGTTGTTTGTTAAATTTGAACGATGTTCTAAGGTGATGACTATAATTAAATCACTGATCACATGCCTTTGTCGATATATCGAGACACGTAATAAACAGATATGGAGGTTTGGCAGTTTGCTAATTTGGTGTTGTATTGGGAAATTTATATAGCAGGATAGAAACATTTTTAATCAAACATGGCAGTATAATTAAGAATGATGATGAATCAAGCTGCGATAATACAAAAATTAATTTTGCACATATATCTTGTAGTTAAGAATTATCCTGGTACTGGACAGAATTTCTAATGCCTTCTATACACATTTTGAATGTACATTTTATAAGTAAAGTATTTCATTTTGTGCATGTTTCTAACAGAGATTATTGATGTCTTGACATTTAATATAAACCATGTACAGTGTAACAATGGAAGAAAATCCATGCATGTTGGTTACAAAGGAATGTAATAAAATACTGCTTGATTGAATGTGTCAGATGATAACTTGCAAACAACAGCAGTAATTGTTTGGAATGTAAGCTATTGCACAAAGTCCTGGTATCAAGTTCGTATTGCATGACTGTCTCCTGTAAATCCTCCTCGTCTTCATCTGATCAATACAGAATCTTCATTTTGGACTTGGTAGGCTTGTTTTCAGGTCGTTGAGAGAGCCGACCTCTGTTCTTAAGGATTCCAAGACATGGGTTGCATGACTGAAATGTAATTCACGAACCTCATAATAGTATTTAAGACAGGTTTTCTGTTAGCATCACTAGTAAATTTAATTTTCGTCATGTCCCTAGTCCCAGTGGAACTGTTTCTACCATAAGTCCTTTTTTTTGTACCGTATGCTTCAGAGTGACAATTCTATCTCATATACTCCTCTATTATGGAAGCAGGCACTTCAGTCCAAATCTTAAATAATGTAGTCTTTTCACATGGTGTCTGATTTTTCAACCTTGCAGTATTCTCAGCAGATTGAAAAATGGTTTATTGGAAAAGTTAACTCCATTTTAAAAATCCCAGTACATTTAAAATCTTTTACAAACTCTACTGGGAAGCTTTAATCATTTTTTGGGGTCATATTCTGAACTCTAATGGAAATTTTCTATTCAGTGAAGAGCATCTCAATTTAAGATGCATATAGTGTACTTATTTCATTTTATCGGAATTCAGAAAGTTCACTTTGCTGTAAGTGATGTACTCTGTGTTGAATTTGGATCAAGTGTGTGGGTATAGCGGTATTTATTGAGTTAAAGTTGTAAAGAACGTAGGCTTCTTATCAATATCTTGATCAAGCAGATCAATATTTCATTTTTATAGAATCTAATCCATCTTGAATCACAGTCAGATAGCAATATAACAATTGCTCTCTGCCTTGTTTGAATGTGACAAAAAAGTTTCTATTATTGGATATTGATGTCATTTGTTCCCACACAATTGTTAAGTTGGTGAAGTTTGTCAAACTACAAATGATATTCAGATTGCTTTTCAGTCCTAAGTGTTTGGATGAACTGCATGTTTGATAGCTTTATATATAATATATCACAATGAGATGAATAGGGTGCAGACTCGTTTTTAATAGCTTCTCCAGAATAGAGGGGGAAAATTGCATTCAAATGCAGTTTACATTTTTATGGAATTTCCTTCCAAACTGGTTTTAAACACTTTTTTTCTTGTTTTCTGTTGATAGAAATGGCAATTCTATGGTTGTATGTTGATCTTGAATCAAATTCAAAATATTGATCAAAAATTTTCAGTCTTAAATTCAAAGAATTTTTGCAGCCAAATAATTATGTAAACTACAATATATTCAATACTCCTGCTGGCATATTTCATCTTTAAAATGAGGTGAAGAATTGACCTCTATAATTATCATTTATTACATTTTTGCAACCTGGAATGAAGGTTACTGTAAGGTACCAGTGAGTAAAATTTTATAACATGTCCAGTACTGTGAATTTGTAGCTATATAATTAGTTAGAAAATAGTAGAGGTCACTACTTTAGAGGGCACACATGTAAATTGTGAGTACAGGCAGTGTAGCAGTCTGGTGGTATTTGTGGTGTTACAATATCGATGTTATGACATTTGTTGAGTAAATTGTTTTTATCTCAGTCTGAGATAAGATATTCACTCTCTACATTTACCTTTAAGTGCCTGTAGATCAATAATCATTAAAATGCTGTTATGCTTCCTTTTCGCAGTGACTATTGTTGAGGGAAATTGCAAATTGTTACATCAGAGCAGTTATACGTAATTATCCCAAGAAACTTGGTCAATTACTGTTTCGAGCCTAGAATCAGATAGATTTGGTAATGAAAGTGTTTTCCAAATTAGGAAGTGAATGCATTTTTGAAGACACTGAACATTCATCAAATGCATTTGATGTGTGTGTATTAATCTGATATACATGCGTACAGATTAGTAGTTTTCTTTATGTACACATTTTTTTTTTTATAGTTTTTTATTGTTTTAGAAAATATTTTGCAAATTCCTGTAGAGTGTTTAAATCTCAAATCCTATGCCTTCCGAAAGTCTTTGAATATCCATTAATCCCTGATGATACATTGGATTGGGAGATCTATTCAATGTCCTGATAAATCACATGACACAACCCATCATCCACCAGAAATCTGAGAACATGCAACTCTCGGCATCAGTGTAAAATTGGCAGAGAAATATTGTTTGAATCCAGCCTCTACAGCTATGTACTGGTACATGTACAACATGACACATAAGAGAATGTGTATTGATCAGTTTTAAGTTGAAAGGAAGAAGAATGTACCAGAGCAGGTGATTTGTTTAATTAAGAATTAATTTTTAGACAGAGGTATCTCTCTGGATCTCTGCATCAGACAGGTGAGATTGTGTGAAGATCAGCCTGGGGTTTAGACATTGCTTGCTCTGATTGATACTGCAGACTGTTTATGCAAGATTAAGTGAGTTTCCAATACTGATTTATTTTATATATATACACACATATATACACTGAGAATAATATCGGCAAAAATTGCCTACTCTGTACACAGGATCATCACCACTGAAGAGTCGCACAGTGATAATAAGGTAGAGCTATACACAACTCGTTGGTCAATAGATGCGGTCCTACAAGCCAGTACCATCCTCTGAATCATCCAATCGGGGACCACAGCCATCGACATTTGTTTTACATTGTAGTAAATAGTGCTTGATTCAGTCTTGCAGTGACATTGATTGGGAGAGGATTAGAATCCACACTGATTGGTAAGATTGACATTCTCCTCTGTTCCGTTAGAGTACGTGCTGCAATCATTTCACTGCAGCTTCACACCATATTACCACGATTAAAAAGCATCTTTCAATTATATCGTGTCAATTGTCGTTAAACGTTATGTAGGTTTCTTTAGAAATGGATATTGTGGAAAATGTTCCTAGAGATTTATGTTCTCGGAGGATATTTCTATTAGCAGTCTGAATGGTTCTTAATAAATCATTTAACTTTTTACATTTACTTAGTGATGTGTGTAAGATTTTAATCAACAGCCTCTCTTTAAATGATTCCCATGCACTAGCCTGTGAGATTTGTAATGTAGATGGTAAATGTAATGATGGAAATACAATATGTAGTAATTATATGTATAAGTCATATTCTTAGATATACATGTACAGAAGAAGTTAGGTTGGTGGGTGATCATTTTGTGATTTTGATTGGCAAATAGTTCTTCAGGGTTGTACACCTGACTTCAAATAAAGCTTATTCTAGGTCAGACAGGTTGATAGTAGTATATGGGTTAAAATTATACTTATCATGAAAACCCACAATTCACAAAGGACATCTCGGAAGTGATGAACATTTGTATGATTTGATTATTACAGACAGTATTTCAGGAATGAGATTAATTTAATGAGTTGAATATAGATCTGAATGTTGTCATATGATATGAGATTTGAATGTTATTTAATTGCTATATATGGCTTATATGTTGTAAAATATGAATTGTGATGTGGACAGACCAGTAGTCATCTGGTTAAATCCTTATAGATTAATTCTGTTTCATTAAAATCATAGCAATCATGATGGATCGAGGCACAAAAAGTTATCAAATTTTGAACAAGAATATATATGAGAAAATCTTAATACAGAACAGCAAGATTCTTTTCTAAATATTTGTATATGTGCAAATTGATTGAAATGTGCTCAAATTAATTGACCCCATGAGAGTGAAGATGGGGCCACATTAGATATATATGTACAAGAACCAAATGGCACTCGTTATATTTTATAGATTTAAATTTGTAAATTGGTTCATGTATTCAGTTCATTTACTGGCAGTGTAGGTCAAAAGTATAGAGAAGACCTTTATGCAGACATTGTTTTGGTGTCCAGTCATGTCCCTCATGACTATGCAATAGGTCAAAAGTTTTAAAGTTGGGAGACTCGTGTAAGCAATGTGACCCAATGGCCTCTGGTTTTGTCATTTTTGAGAAGAAATCTTGGTTTATCTTGAGGTGTGATAGGGATGTCACTTGCACATTCATGACTTCTCCAGATCAATGACGGAACCATATAGTTTTTAAGCTTACTGAAATGAGCCTATTTTGAGTATTCTAATTTTCTCTTTTGTTCACACATGCAATACAGAAGGAATTTATGCGCACATTGGAAGTGTGAAAATTGCTTTACAATATGGCCTACGTGACTTTTCTAATCAAATGGTGAAAGCTTTTTGTAATTAACCAGTCAGTAGATTTTAATTGGTATTTGTGTGTTTGTGTGTGGTCACTGTAGTTTGGGGAGGGGCTATGGCCTAGTATACACCATAAGTGATTTTGTAAGCATCTGCTAATTTTTTTTACAGGTCACTATTAAAGATAATGGGGCCTGTTTACTCTGTTAATGGAAGCTGACAAAGTGAGGCAAGATGGCATGTCCTTTATTTCTACAGAGAATCTAATAAGCTGAACCCCCAGATGAATCTGACATCTCACACAAAGGAAAAATTGAAAGTAGTGGAACTTTGGGATCAATAGAGACTCGGACGTTCCTAGATTGAACACAGCAATGGGTGAGCTAAAGCCCACTGTTCTCTCAGTTGTTCTCTTGGGAGGCTCAGGATGAGAGGTGCTGTAAATTTCAGACTCAATCCTACACAAGGCAATAAATGTCTTTCATCATTTAGAGGTTATTAATGACTGGCCTACATAAACCTATTTCATGAGTTTTAGTGACCCATTATTTCTTGGTTCCCATTCTTCACATTGATTTTTGTTCAGTTTTATTTTAGTGACTTTGAGTTTTGAATTTATTTGTGCGTGAATTGTTAATACTGGCCCCTCGAAGTCCTCTTACAATTCCGTGCCGATATCTCAGGTCCTCTTACAATTCTGTGCCGATATCTCAAGTCCTCTTACAATTCTGTGCCGATATCTCAGGTCCTCATACAATTCTATATTATTATATGCCAATATCTTGAAGTCTTCTTAAAATTCTGCACTGATATCATGATATGGAAATATGGGATATCATTCTGTAGCGATATAGAATTTGCAAAAATTAAATGCCGTGGATGTGAATTTGGATATATACATGTAGACTTTGAAGGCTTTAATTTAACTCAGTCTTTGCGTTATTCACAGCTAGAATATATTGGGTGTCGCGGTGGTTTTTTATTTACCAGCAACATGTACATGTATAATGTTAGACTGGGCGTTGACACATTGAATTAAACATGGAATATCAGATCATGGGCAATACGTACTGCGAGTCTTGAGTTTGATGATGCCTCAGTCGGGTCCTGTTGATTCCTCAGAGATACATGTATGGATACTGTTCTAGGATGTAGCACATTTCTCATACAGGACTACAATGTATTAGGAAAACTGCATCTTTGAAATAAAACATTAAAAGTCGCAGTGCTTGAGCATCTAGCTCTTGGGTTTCTGAGTGGTATATGTAAATTCTATCTCATTAGCGTTAATGTGTAAGGTTGGTTTGGGTTTTCTGGGGTACCGGTAGTATGTGTTAATTCAATCTCAATGGTGTTGATGCATAGGTTTACGGAATTATTTTTTCTGAATATACCAATAGGACCAATTAACTAGAGTAATTAATTTTTGTTTTGACAAAGTTTAATATTAAACAGACATCATAGTAATTTGATTGTAAAAAAAAACTTGTCAATAAAATCAATGTTCTGGGAGTCTTCACTTGAAATCAAAGGCACTGACATTAGTAAATTGATTTGTACAAGTATTTGTGTGTGCTGACTGTATATGACTGATTGTAAGGCTCTGATGCGACATGTATGCATGTGTTACAGTAGTGTGAACCTTGATCATTATTTCTTTCCAGCCAGGGCGAAAGGATGCCATGTTGTGTCACAGGAACCATGGCAATGTTCTCTGAATGAATTGTCTTGTATTTCATGTGCCTGTCTTGTTAATTATGGAATTCCCAAAGACAACCCACAAGAGACATTGAATAACAGATCAGATATGTGACACAGACAGTGACTGCATAATTAGTCCACTGTATTTCTGCTTTTATGTTTACAGGTACATGGCTTTAAAGTATGAAACTGTCAATAATTGATGCACTGCAAAGAGATAAAATACCTTATGGATCTGTTGCAATAAAAGGAAATTAGACTATATGTTCCAAGTCGAGAGCAGCGGCCTGAAGAATTGAGACAGATAAAGGGAGCCTGCGGTGTTCCATGATCAGGAAGGCACAACATCCGTGTCATGTCTGGGTGCTCTGTAGATGGTGGACCTTGATTTGAAAACGAAATCAATAGGAATAATTTCTCGGCATCTCCAGATTTACTTACAAAGTATTCTCAAGAACTACTGACAATGTTGCCAGAAAAAATCACCACCTGTGTTCTTAGTGGCATCTTGTTTTTTATTTTACTGTCATCGATATCATGCTTCAAACTGGAAGGCTCTTCCTCCTCCTATGCAAAATTCCAGAAATGGAGACCATGTCAGAATGGGTCCCTGTATTTTGAATTTCAAACTTCCATTCCCAGTGCCCTACTCTTGTACACCGATGATGGTGGATACACAAACTATTTCGAATTATCGTTGCTTGTCGGGGCACTTCAGCTCAAAGTCAACTTAGGGGGTAGTCAGGTTCGACTCAACATAGGGAGTAACCTGAATGATAGTCGGTGGCACAAAGTTGGCATCAGCAGACAGGGGAGAACAGTGACCCTGACCGTGGATCAGTTGTCCACCTCCCAGGAATTTTATAGACAAAATTTAGAATTCGGCATGGGGAGGAACAGCCCTGTGTTCATCGGAGGTCTTCCTTCGCGTTACAGAGACAGACAATCTGAGTTGACACTGAGGCATGTTGTATACCAGCCTTATCTGAGAGGCTATGTCCGCAATGTTTTGTATAGTAACTGTGGAGAAAAACTAATTCGGCCAGAGATGTTGGATCACAGTGGAATTGTGGGAGATACAAATATTTGCAAACAAGACCCATGTAAGAATGGTGGAGTTTGTATCACCATGGAAACAGAAACCAAATGTGACTGCAGTTGGACTGAATTTGAGGGAGAATTTTGTGAAGTTGGTAAGTTTCATGTTGTGTGTGTGTAAAGTTGTCCAGTGGGTTCAAATTGCTGAATATCCATTGATCAGCCATATTTAATTTTCTAATGTAAGTCATATATTTAGCTAGCTAAATCCTGTATATCTTTATCTACTATGTATCCAATAGGTGAAATTACGTACATTAAAACATTTTAAGGTCATTCTGCGAAGTTCAAAGACATCTTGTTGAAATATGAGGTGCATGGTATTTTTAATACCAACAGTATGAAGATACGCTTTTATCGAAATATTAAATGGTAATTAAACAAAACAGTGAAGTGTAAATAGATATGGGTGTCAGTAGCATGGTATGAAAATGATAGGACTTAGTGCGAAATTTTCATCTTTTGAATTAAATGTTCAAATAAAAAAACAATATGTGCAAAACACATGCAGTGTCTATTGAAGCAAAGTATCACATTCAGTAATGGTCTCGCAAACAAAATGGCTGGAAACAGTGGGATTTTGTAAATATTAAATATACTAGTAACATATACATCTATACTTGGCATACATAACCACTATTACCCACAGCTTATTATAAATGATTCTCTTACTCCACATCATCATTTTAGAGATCATACAGTCAAGGTTTGGAGGTTTGCTGAATGAATTATTATATTTAGTATTTATATCTTCAACTAAAAATTCATATCTGAGTGATTATATTGGGTTTTTTTTTTTTAGTATTCTAATATTGAAATTTTTATAAATCAATGAGAAAAAATGCTAAATGGTTCAAATGATAAATTTTCATTTTCCTATTTTCTGTTCATTTTGAAACAAATACTTTCTGACAACCATTTTTTAAAAAAAATCTGTTCTTGTGTACGAAAGTGTACATGCTAATCTTGATGGGAATTCAAAGCTGTGACAGAGGGCCATTTTAAGGTTATGATACAAAACCTTGAATTATCCGGAATTTGGATTTTTGATTGAAAATATACCACCAAGATCTAGTCTACCTATGACACTGTTGCAAGAGTCTATAAAAATCGTATTTGAATTTTTGTAGATTATAAATTTAATATTCATGTTTGTAAACTTATCAATACACTCTGGACTGTTGTATTACCATTATCATCTAGATGACATTACGGATGATAAATGTCTGAAGAAAAATCCAATGAAATCATTACTATTTGCTCCCAATTTCAAAAAAGACCTGAAAATCCTAGAAAAAATTAATTGTGTGCATCTTTTATCTTAAAGAGCTTATTAGCTCATGTTACTTGTTCACTGTAAATAGTTCCGACATTTAAAGTAAAAATTACTTACTTGCTTACTAATATTCTATGTACATGTAAAAATGTTATAAAAATCAAAAATTATGTGTAGGCACATACTTACTGGAGCCAACAAAGCGACGCCCCAGCAAATGATGAAAACGGCTCCATGCCTGTGATCCAAGGTTGAGGATTCAGAAACCAAAATGATACCCATCTTAGACTGGGTTGACCTTCAAGTTATGCTTATTTTTTTGTGAAGTTATGCTTATTTTTCTTATCCAAGTCCATTACTACATTAGTTATCCAATGCATATTTTGAAATTAGTGCCTAATCCCCCAAAAAAGTTGCTGCGTGCATCCTCATTAAGATTTTCTGGAGATAAATTGTTTGTGTTTTCCCTGAGGTTATCACACAGTTGCATGTCGATGTTCCGGACTCGATTTTATGACTATGATTTCAGAGAAATTTTCTTTCTAATACCCTGATGGTTGTGATATTGAGTGCTGTTTTCCTGCAGTTTAATGTTTAATATTCTGTAATATCTGTTTCAATTTGATGTCTCTCTGTCATAATTTGCGGAGCCCATGCATCAAAACCATTTTGGTGATGAGAAAATTTTCGCTAGTGGATCACTGATTTTATCCCTTTTTCCCCACTCTGAAAAGAACAGTTATTGAACATAGCTTTAATTATGGTGACCCCCCAGCATGGAACTAGACCAGAACTAGTTCCTTGTCATATTCATCTTGTTTGTCATCTAATCAATTTTACATTGCTGGAGAAATGGGAAACCTTCTGAAATCTCCTCCAAACCCTATTTGTGGTCAGATAGCATGAAATGGATTTGTAATTGTAAGTGTTCTCTTCAGATTTTTAGGGGGTTAGAATTTTTTGATTTTTCATCAAAGTACAATTGATTGATCACCTGTGAAAGGCTAGCATATTGTTCTCCAACAATGTAGAAGTGATACTGCAGAACATTTTATCTGCATTTCTCATCATCTAAGCATGTTGAAAGTGGATTGTGCAATATTTCACAAAAAGCCATTAAATGATTTTATTCAACTGGATTATTTGTTCATTCCAAGCTAATCAATTACATCCATAAAATTAATTAACTGCTTTTGTAAAGATCAAGCTATGGAGGGGATTCTATTTCATTATGAGTTTATTTAATGATTCGTGATCTACTGGGAAACCAAGCTGACCACATATCCCAGCTTTTAGCTTGTTAATTGGGCTATATTTTTAGCTCTTCTGAGCCGAAGGCTCAAAGAGCTAATCATATGGCCATATGTCTGGCGTGCGGTGTGCGTCAACTTTTTGGAAAAGGGGCTATCTCTCAAGAACCCCTTGGCCAATATTTGTCAAATTTGTCACAGGGTATCCTTGGCCCAAGGGCTTTCATTTGCACTAAAACTAGGGTTGTGACCCTTTAACAAGGGGAGATAATTAGGAAAATGCAAACAAAAGTAGTGGTTGCTAAAAAAATCTTCTCAAGAACCACTGGGCAAATTATCACCAAACTTATGCATAAGGATGAGGATAGGTTGTAGATAAAAAATTGTTCAAGACATCATCCTTGGGCAAAGGGTGTGGTCTCAAGGTCACTTCAAAGTTGACCTTAAATTTTGTTTTGTTTAAACTTTGATATTTTGCTTAGTATAAGGACTAGGATCATCAAAATTTGTCAGTTGATGCATCTTAGGACCTAATATCATGTTGTCTCAAAAGTGGGTCATGGTGACCTACTTTTTGAATTTCACAGGTAATTATTATTAAATGGATTTTGATGCATATCTTGGACACTTTTGAGCCTATGATCATCAAAATATTTTCGAGATTTATTACCTTTCATATAAAGGCTTTCATTGCTTAGAAAATTTAAGCGAATTAAAGAATGTCAATTTCAACAATTTACATGACTTAATTTAAGTAGAGTCATTTATTTGAGAATGACTGAATACTTCAATACTTATACAGTATAAAAGCTAACTACATTTTTCTGTATAATTAATGAGACTTTTTGAAATTGGGACTTTTAATCCATATTGTGGTTAATTATTGCAATATTTCGGTGAACAAACTATTAGAATTAATTACTATAAGCCTAATAAATCAAAATGCATATAATTTTTGTAGACTTTGGAAACATACGATGTGTTCTTTAATGTCGTAATATTGTATAATACAGTATTAAAATCCTTGTGTCAGCGCTTAAGGTAATGAGTTTGTCTGAAATATTCTAATGAATCTGTGATGATACTTTGTGTTCATTTTGTTGTTAATAGCTGGTGATTTTATTGGTTTGTATACACTATAGGTAAGGTTTTTACAGTTTTATTCAGGATACTGTATATATTGAGTAATTTTGATGTGCTGAAATGTTGGTAGACAAGGAAAATTCACCAAAAATGAAAACATCAGAATTCCTATTGATGTAAATGATGCATATGCTAAATGAAATTACACCAAAAACTAAATTTAGCCAGTACACTGTACTGTTTTCCATGCAATTTTAAAAGTATACCCTATCAATTTTGGAAAAATCAACATTTAATTTTATTTTTATATTAAAATTTGAAATCTTATCAATAATGAATTCTTCTATGAATAGAAAAGATAAATAAGTATTGTTTTATATTAACTATTGCTTAAATCATTTGCAATTTTTTTACATATACTTCAAATTATGCAACAAGGGACATATGGTACATATATGAAATCAACACTATCACTGGGTTCGAAAACCGCTAAATGATGAAACATATCCTGTTACTGAGTGTTTAATAGTAATTTTCTCTCATTAAGACACTGTTGATGCTATTAGTAGGTTGTACTTTAAATATGAATTGTCACAACATTTGTTTTATAAAGTTAAAGTAAAACTTTATTCACTTATTATCCACTGAAAATTTTGTCACCATTTGGGGGATTTTTGACAATATTTGTGAGGGGAATCTGCCTAAATTTGGCAGTATAGTTTTTATGTATGAAAAACATTGAAAAAGTTCAAATTTCAAACAGCTTTTTTTTAATAGAAAAACATGCCATATATTCTTGATGCCAAAATTACCTGATGTATGGTAATTACTGATCATGGTAACAGAAAATTCATCTTTTTAAAAGGACTTGCAATGTATTTGGCTTATGGAGATATCACCTTTTTTCACAATAGAAGATATCTGATTGCTTTTGTTTGCTTGTGGTATTGTTAATTAATCTGTTTTTCTGCCAGATGATGAAGTAATTTGAATGGAGGAGAAAGAGTACTTAGTCTTTTGTTAGGGTTATAATCACTGTTCATGATTGGATTAAAGGATCTTGTATAATTGTCTCTAGTATGAAAATTTCGATTTGTGGAGATGTGTAAGACAGTTGCTATTATAGAATACCATTTATTTTATTGGCAGACATATTTTCCTGTACTTTTAAGCGATGAATTAGGATAAACATTTTTGCAGTATTATTTATTTCATTCCCTATTGATCAAATCATCTGGTGAATCATCATGAAGAGTCGATACAAAATGGTTAGGTACTACAATAACTCTTGCATATTTCCTAGAGTAGATATGTGGAGTATTTTATGTAGAATTCTTCTGACCTCGTCTGTCTGTCTGTTAACTGTACATCTTCCATCATGTACATTGACACTGTTGACAATGATTCATCACATGACCTTGACTTCTGATCCTCTGGAATGGTTCATGATCACAATTTCTATTTTAAGCTGGCTGTGTCTGTATGTCTATCTTTTTAAAACTTTTACATTAGTCATTACTTGTTAACAGAGTAAGATTAGACTTCATATTTAGTGACTTGAAGGGTCAAGGTCAGTCAAAAGTTCTATTCAAGTCAGTGTTAACGATAGGGTCATATGTCAAGGATGATGACCATATCTTCCCATTAGGTTTAGCCATGGTCAAGCTTTATAACTAAGTTAACAGATTTTGTTTATTTTTTCGACATCTTTACACTCATCTAGACTAAAAGAAAACATAAATAAATGATTAAGATGTTCTTGAGTGTTTGACATTTGGAATTTCTTCCTCTTTGCCATATTGAAAATTACAGTATCATCCAGTCCTCGTTAATGAGTGTAATTTCGCAGAAAAATTTTAGCTGGGAGAACCAGGGGCAATCATTATCTGGTGTATATGTCAGGCAAGTTCAGTGTTCACCTCATGAAGGAGTCTCCCCTGATTTCCAGTAGAATGGTGTACTCTACTACTAATGCCGTGATAGAATGGACATAGAATCAATAACACACCAATATTATGTTCATTGATAATGAGTGATATTAATTATATTTACTCTTGGTGGAGGGACTTTGATGTTCGCTGCTGTCATGGATGGGGAGTAATTGTCCACAAATTCACGGCACCATGCTCACAATGGTATCGATACAGTGTATACACGAAATTAATTTGAAAAATGAGGTAAAACAAAACAGCACAAATCAGGTTCAATAATTTTATGGAGTCATTCCATTTTCTTTATGATCTGACTGGCTAAAAAAGTCTCTATACTGTGATTTTCAATAAAAGTTCATAGACCTGCCACTGAAAATATGGTTCAGAGGGAAGAATAGTAACAAAGGATTGTATTAATTTACAATTGATTAAATGGACCCTTGATCCAAGCAAACAAGTGATCTTATCCAAGGTTTAGTCTTACTCACATACAAGTATTCATATGAGAAGTAGGTGTATAGTTGCACTTCAAATCATTAGTGGTGAATATTCAGCAGGTAAATGTTCAAAGAACAGTAAAATGCCATTATCCAAATGATTAATTATAGATTAGAGAAGATGCATTTTGAATAGTTTGTCCTACCCCTGCAGTAGCACATGTATGATTGATTGATTGATTGCATGGTTGGAGGTTAATGCTGATTTGGCATCACTGTGTTTCAGCAGAAAAGACATCAGTATCAAGACTACTTAAATTTTCCAGTCTCTATGGCAGCTCAGAATATGCTCACTATTTTTTAGTCTCTGTGGCAGCTCAGAATATGATTACTATTTTTTAGCCTCTGTGGCAGCTCAGAATTTTAGCCTCTGTGGCAGCTCAGAATATGCTTACTATTTTTTAGTCTCTGTGGCAGTTCAGAATGAGCTTACTATTTTTTAGCCTCTGTGGCAGTTCAGAATGAGCTTACTATTTTTTAGCCTCTGTGGCAGCTCACAGTACTCGTATTGAGTGTGGGAATTCCTGATGATGGCCTTGACTGAACTTAGTCTCTTTGTGAGTCTCGATGGTCGTCCACATTGAGCACACTTTATTTAGCTCACCTGAACCAAAGATATTTGAGTCTTAGTGATTCTACAGTAGTTGAGTTTATTTGACTCTCGTTTTATAACAATTAAAAGGAATTCAGCATATTAAGTAACTAATAAATTGCATCGTCGGATACCCACGAGTAATCTTGTCTTTTACTTATCACCGGGTGATGAGTAAAAAGACCAGATCACCCGTGGGTATCTGATGATGATAAATTGATGTTTACTTAGAGCATGCATCCAAAGTACACTTGTAGCTGTCCAAAACCTCAATTTTAATGCAAAGTTCTTTCTGAGCACTTGAATGAAATGTCATTGAATTTCATTGTTAATATAAGATGAAAAGTCAAAGGTACGTAATTCAAACAGCTGCCATGTAATTTGAATTGTTTAGTACAAATTCTTTGTTTGGGTATGCATTGTATGTGGTGGGGGGTTAGTGCAGTGTTTCATTGATAAGCTGTGCAAAATGAAATTCATGACTTATTTAAATGCATGTATGATTGCTATATATAAAGTTACAGCATAAATTCCCTTTGGATTCAATATTTATCGATATATATTTAAGAAATACATTATATATTTGAAAATATGTGGGGGTTATATAAACTTTGACTCTTAATCACACCAGCATACTTCATGAAGATCGAGGTTACAAAAATGAAATTTAATTCTTGTATTTACATTCTGCTTTTATTTCTTTCAGAAATTCTAACTGCTATTTTAACAAATGTATCACATTTATCAAGACTCATATGTGCACTATCAATAATCATTATAATTATTTGTATATAAAGATCAAAGGCAAAAATTTTAAATGTAAAATATTAACAAATGTCTCCCTCTGAGTTACTCTTAATCCCTTGCTTACCATTGCAAAGTATAATGTTTTAATAACTAAGGAGGCCTAAAAATGTATGCTTATTTAGTCATTGAAAACAAACTGTTAAATTAAGTTGAAATTACAATATATAAGAACACTGTTTGATGTTTGAATTTAATTGAAATTTTATCTGCAGTTTTGAGGAAATTACTCTGATGTAAAGTCTGGGAGATGATTCTCCCCAGAAATTAAAGATTAAATCTATGCATAAAATTCATATTTTCTCCTGCACGTTCTCCGATGCCTATCTGACAAACAATAAGGCTTGCATGGCTTGATATAAAAACACCATTGTAAGTCTGCCAGAGATTTTCTCAGTTAAAATGTAAAGTTTCTTATCTTCAAAAATTCATTTTCTGACAGCCTCTGTATCTTTAAGAATGAAAATTCTTATTCCAGAATATTAATACGTCATGCAATCTATCTTTGAGTGTTTATATTTTCAAATGATGAGGAACATGAATTAAGTTGATAGCCATGAATTCATTGAAAGGTTTCTTATCAAGAAGAAAGCAGCAAAAATGCTCCTTGTCAGTCAACATCTTGCTGAGAAATTGCGATAACATTGTCAAATGTGCATTTAATTGCTCGTAATAAAAAACCAGGGAACTCGTGGAATTTAAAAGTATCTGAAGGAGCAGATATTGCATATAGCATGAATATGTTATACCTATAAGGGAGAATTGTAATAGAAAATTATGTAAATATGTCACCAACAATGATTGCTGTAAAGTAGATTTTATGAACAAGATCAAGTGATTTCATGCATTCATGTCACTTTCTTATAGATAATTGGATTTTGTTTGTTATTTTCCTTATAGAAACAAAGAAATCGGAGGTGACCTTTTTTGGGTCTGAGTATATCTTCTATGACTTCATGGCTCGAGGCATGGACCCCATCAGCAGTCAAACAGATACAGTGGAATTTTATTTCAGAACCAAACAACATACCAGTTTCCTGTTCTATACAGGTAAAAATCAAAGTCAAGCCAGAAGTTTGCATAAAAATAAGTTGATATAAACTGAAAATCGGAAATCAAACCTGCATGTATACTCGTGTTGAATATTGCTTAGAATCAAATCGAAACGACCATTTATATACACTGATAAAACCAGGTTAACACATTATACTCAAACCAGGAACTAGTAAAGAAGTGAAAATAAAAACAGAATCATCCCACCGAACTGCCATAAGAATAGTTGTATCAATACATATACTGTAATTGTACATTTCATGTCTTTTTCAAAGCACCTTTGGTGAAAGGGAACTTCCACTAATATTGTTAATGTTGATTTCTTTATTCTTAATCACTATTATTAAAGAACTTGTTTTTGCACTACATCAGAAACAAGAGAAATGGATAAAGACCAGGGTCAAACCAGAAAAATAGGTCAAAACAAGGGCAAAAACTAGGATCAGCACAGAGACCTAAATGACAAAGATAATTAAATGGCAGGAAAGTTATTAGTACACAAACAGAACATGAGTAGAACTGGAAACATCCAATTAATAAACCAAACAACTTAAAAGGCTCCTGATTCAATTAGACCTCCAAGAGGAAAGACCACTGTGACAATTTAATACATTGAAAAAGTTTTACATGCTCGTGTGCCTGTCTGTGGACCCTGACTTCAGATGTTCAAGATGCAGAGGAACTGCTCGCCCTCTTGACGGCAGGCCGCAGAGTGACATCCAAGTTGGTATGGACAAGTTGGAGGTTGTAGGTTCCTTCTGCTACCTCAGAGACATGCTTTCCGCAGCTGGTGGCTGTGACCTTGCAGCCACTACGCATGTGAAGACTGCCTGGAAAAAGTTCAGGGAGCTGCTACCAGTCCTGACATAACGCCACCTGTCGTATAAGACCCGTGGTCGAGTGTATAACACCTGTGTACGGAGCGCTATGCTCCATGCCAGTGAGACCTGGGCACTGACCAAGCCAAATCTTCACCGCCTACTACGCAATGACAGGGCCATGATAAGACAGATCTGTAACATCAAGCCTGAAGATATGGCCACTGTAAGTTCAACTGAATTGCTGGGGCGGCTTGGCATCGACAACCTTGACCTCATCTTAAGGGAAAGGAGACTCCGCTGGTATGGCCACGTTGTCAGATCCAGCAGTGCAGTCAAGTGTGCTTTAAATATACAAGTTCCTGGGAGACGTAGAGTTGGTCGGCCAATGCTATCTTGGAGAGAGTTGACGGAGAAAGATCGTAGAGAATGGAAGCTCTCAACTGCCGACCCTCAAGACCGGAAAGAATGGAGATCTGAGGTGAGATCTGCCATGCGTGCAGCCAGCCAGAGACCTAGAAGGGGGCCCACTAGTGTGGACACTACCCGTGATACTGCATGGAAATAAAAAGGAACCGACAACAACAACAAACAACAACAACATGGAAAAATTATGCAAGGGAATTAGGGGGGGGGGGGATTTCTGAGCATCCTGAGTCAATATTCAACATGGTTTTATACAATAAAATTGATCAGAACCAAATGGGCTAAAACAAATTGAGGAGACTTGGAGGCAATTTCTTTAAATATAGAGCTAGAACATCTTTTAATGTTTTTTGTCATGCAAAGTTTGATAAATTTGGCTGATATCAAAATACAGCTCCAATGCTCGCCTCATATAAAATGACCTTGAGCAAGTGTATAAAGAGGGGGGGGGGGGGGGGGGGGGGGGGGGGGGGGGGGGGGGGGGGGAGTCAAGTCTATTTTTGCCTTTTTGATTAATTTTAGCTTCTTCCGTATACTATTTTAGCCCTCCTTCTTCTGTGCATTCATTGCCATATCACTGGCCAACCAGAAATGGTGCTGATTCATAGGACCCAGTCAGCTCCACAGAGCATTTCCAATTAACTCTGTGTTTTATGAGTGGCATAAAAAGTTAGCAGTTTTAATCAGAATATTGTTCTGTGATAAAACTGATCAGATACTCTGTATTTCATATGATATACTTGTCTAATTTTTGAATGAAAAACTCATATCTAGAAAAAATGTAAATCAAACCAGCCATGGACGAGTAGTGTAGACACTTTTCCTCCTACACAAATCAATGTTTCGTGTCCGATCCGGGCACTAGGGGTTCGTCAAACTACCAGACCTATCTGACTATTGGGACGTTTCCTGGTTATTGCCATGTATCCTAACATGGTTCAACACTTTCACCTCATTATGATTATCCATTGATACTTCATTAAAATGCACTTATTTCTATGAATAATTTTTATCAGATCAACCTGGACAAACAAAACTGTTGAATTCACATGCATAATTTTATTTAATTTTTTTTTATTCGTATTTTTCCCTCGAAAATCTCCAGATTGACCACATGTAAACTCTGACAAGTGTTTCACATTATTTATATTCATTTAGAGACCAACATGGCAGACACTGCCTTTGATTAACAGACACATTTTTATGTTGCAATCAAGGTGTGAACTGATATCAAAAGTCAACAGTTGTTTCATAAAGGTTCACAGTACTGGCACTGTGTCTATAAAGGTGTGAAAATATCATTTGCTTATGAATTGTTAATCAAGTCACCCTAAACACATGGCATTGACATTATGGCAAATTGAAACAGGTAAATGTTATATTACTATGGCAAACAAATGACAAGTGTAGTGTTACAGTGACCAAGAATGTTGTAATGACAAAATAAATGCAGTATTCACCATTCACCTCTTTTGCGAAACCTAGTTGTGAACATTTCGTTTTCACTCCAGGAAGTATATATGTTGTTTTATCCAATCAAAGTGGAGAAAATTTTTAGTCACTAATCATTTGCTCTGTAACAGGAAGGGAGAAAATGCAAAGGGCCAGACCGGGATTCGAAACCGGGCCCCCTGAATATCTAGTCAGGTGCTCTACCAACTGAGCTATCTGGACACCGGCGATCGAATCCGGCTGACCGCTACATTCCTCCCTCCTTAAATGTCTTCATATCTCATCTGAAGACATCAACCCAGGATCTTTATCCCCTGGCAGGCATTTTCACCTGTCAGTTCCAGCGGCTGGTCTACAGCACCAAATGTAACAGGAAGGGAGAAAATGCAAAGGGCCAGACCGGGATTCTAAACCGGGCCCCCTGAATATCTAGTCAGGTGCTCTACCAACTGAGCTATCTGGACACCGGCGATCGAATTCGGCTGACCGCTACAGCTCATTGACCTTGTATCAATTAAGTGTTAGTTCTTTTCTTTTTCCTTATCTATCAGGGGAAAAAAGTGACTACATCAGTATTGCTCTAAAAAATGGAAGAGTGGTGGCCATAGTGAATTTAGGTGGTGGTGAGGCAAAGTTAGACATAGGACCAAGTGGTTACCGCTTTGATGACAACCAGTGGCACCATCTACTGTTAACCCGAACATCAAGGAAGGTAACTTATGTCACTTCGTGATTACTTCATTGTTCATTGCAAGAACAGTAGTCAGATTTTTATGCTAAAATGACATGCAGATGCGTAATTTATTTGATGTAATTTTATTTGATGTATTATCATTTGCCAATAGCACTGTACTATAGTTGAATGCATTGGGAAATTATGTCTGTTTTGCAAAATGAGTGGTAGCTTCATTGTCACCAGATATTGTTCAAGATCTGAATGTTTGATACTAATATATGACTCAAAATGTCGAGAACTTGAAACTTAAGTGTTTCTTTTAAAATTCTTTTAAATTTTGAATGTTTTGAAATGTGATGAAGCTACTTCATGATAAGCACGATTTAGACACTGGTTAGATTAGATGACACTGCAGTTCATTCATCACTCTGCACTTCTAACCCTTTACTGAAATTTTGTTTCTGTATTGAGTTAAGTTTCTTTACTTATTGAAAAGCTGACCATAGGAAATGCCAAGTATATAGTAAGTAACCATGGCATTGGTGAGTTACCATGGTAGCATGTGCTTGATAGCCTTCCTGCAACCTGTGAATAGTCACTGCCCAGTCTAAATATCTCTGTTGTTCAGTGTTGTAGGGCTTACCATTTGATGAAATCATGAAAGTCTACCTGCAATACAGGTGTTGTTGCATTGCCTGGTGTTGATGTTGAATGATCTTATATATGACTAAGATAAAGAAATGATCTCGCAGTTTACTGATGTGGTGAAATAAGGAAGCATATTGGCTACATGTATATGTGTCAGTTCTTTACTGGTTAGTGGCCATTTGTATCTCCAAATTTAAAGTGCTTGATTTTGCAACAGCTGCTCATATCCCTCAGAATAAGCCTGTCTGTTTGTCAAGTTGTCTAAAATTGTTTGAACCATCACTTTGTAACGGAAGAAGCAAATTTATGCAAAGATTGCTTGACCTGAGATTGCGTCAAAACCTTAGCCTAAAGTCATTTGAACTAGGATGCTTATTTGTTGTCAACAATTTGTAACCAAGCAACTTTTGATACTCGACACAAGGATCTTTTAAACCTGAAGGTGTGGTGTGACCTTGACACAATGTCATATAGATAAGGTTAAGGTAACTTGTGGAATTTAAAAGTTTAAAATCTGTACACTAAACTTGCTCATGTCTGGAAGTTCCTTTTTTCTCTGTGTTCAGGAATATACTAGCTACATGTATCATATGATTGCTTTGTTGCACAAGTTAGGTTCTTGTGAGCAATTTTGTATATGTTAATGATGTCAGAACAAATTGAATGTTTGTAAAAAGAAAAATTATGTAATCAATCAGCAATTTTTCAAAGCAAGATTGCAGAAATGTCCCACTGTAAGTGGTTCACAGTACTTAACACAAAAATTGGTTTCGACTGGAGGGTGTGTCATGTTTGTGAACTCTGGGAGAAAAGTACAGATTCAATATATACACTGTAAGGCCAATTCAACTTAATTAGTAGATAATCAGCCAAAAAGTATGAGGCGGGTGGGAGGATTTTATTTTTTATTTTCTGAGGAAAATGTTAATGACAAATGAGTTTTTGTCAACAGAAGTGCATCATTTAATGCCAGATGGATATCAATCTATGCTTATTCACAGGAGTCGGCAATTTTATTAATAAAGTAGAAATATCTGAGAAATGGGCATAAATACTACCAATGAGCTTCGAGAGCGTAGTGAGCTACCAGAAATCGCAAGTTTCGTAAAATAAAAAAATTCCGGGTGGGCTGATTTTTGAGGGGCGGGCGGGGATGATAATCTATCAATCAAGTTGAATTGGCCTAACCAGTGTGTATATACCATGATCAGTTCAGAAACACCAAGACCTCTGAGAGAAAAGTTTCCAGAATCATTGTAACAGAGACACATTTCAAATTCATATTTAATTCACAGGTTTGACTCTGTTTCTTCATCTTCCATCAATAATCAATTATGAATGGTTAAGGTAAATATTTAATGCAGGAATGATATAATTTGAATGAATTAGTCCCAATTTGGATTCAGGGTGGGGGGGGGGGGATACAGGTCCTATTCATGAAGTTATGATTTGCAAAATTTGATTGTGTTTTTGACTTAATGTCCGAGATCTGTTAACTTCAAATCTTGTTTTATATCACTCTCAGAATATTCCACTCATTCGAGTACTTACTGATTGAAACTGAATTTTAAGTTTTCACACCATCAGATTATTCCACTCCTTTGAGTACTTATATACTGATTGAAACTGCATGAATTCTAAGTTTTCACACCATCAATTGTTTTGGGATTTTTTTTCTATCGTATGGTACCAATACCCATTTTATTTAAGATGAAGTGAAGAAATTAGTTACTCCTGCAACAGTTCATACAAAGCGAGTTACAAGCAGTTTGTTACCTGGCATTTTTAGCCTCAAAATTGGGGGAAAATTGATAGTATTTGGCATTGAGAATAATATCATTTATCAGTACTAGTTATATTTAAGGAAAAACACCTAGCTGGGTCTGTTAATGAGTACATTTACTTTAGTAAATCTTTATAGTGATGCAGACTTGATATACCACAAATGTTAAATACCCCATTCAAAAAAAGACTTGTGCTAAAAACCAACTGCTCTTCAAGTCTTGATAGCACAAAGTGCTGATGGCTTGAAGTGTTATTGCTTCCATATGGAGATTAAATTGAGACAAACTTCAGCTGCATTTGAGGACAACAGTTGTGTTGTGTTGTTGCTGACTGCTCTTCATGCTATTGCATTTCTGTGAAAGTTCATGCCTGATGTGATTATAGTGACAAGAAAGAGTAATGTAAAATTTATGGTAAAGTTGAACTTTTCACTAAAGCAGTGTTAGAACTTTATAGTAGAACTGGGAGAAGAGTGACCTTTCATGGATTGAATAAGCTCTGCACATACGTGTATCAGATTTGTGTAGGCTTTATCAATCAGATCTGTCCTGATTCTTCTTAACCATGTTCAAGTCCAATCATACAGTGGACTCTCTGAGACTGTGGTCAGCTGACAGAAATGTAATTGACATTTGCATGTTTCGTAAACCCTGATGACTGAAGGCTGGGTCTTTTTCATTACTCAGGGACCAGTGATTTGAAATGAGGGTGTTTAGTTAATTTTCCAGTTGATCAGAGTTGTGTTGTAATGGAGTTAAGTGATAATTGTGCTGGTCTGATCTGATTCCATTTTCCAGGCCATGTTGTATGGTGGCTTCTGGGATTTCTATGTGTGCTGTTTTTACTGTGTGCATTGTTTTCCCTTGTGTGGTATTTGATTGATTTTAGAACAAATCAATCATATTTATAGACAATAAGAATTAATGAAATCCTATTATGTGAGAATTGAGAATACACATGAAAACTGGCCAATCTAGTCATAGCTAGGTCACAGAGTAGAATCTGAGAGACTGTTTCTGATTTCTAAGTAGAGTAGCATACAATTTGATACTGTCTGTACATGCAGTCATAATTGCTAGGGGTGATCTGTAAAATTGAAACTATATTCAAGAGATGTCAATGGAATTTATTTTTGAAAATAAATAGACAAAATTTAGACAACTGTAGAAAATATTGCCTCAATAAGTATATTTACTCAATTTAATTGTAACAATTAATAAACGAATATGGAACTGTGATCCACTAGTGGTCATTTAAATTGATGTTCAATTTAAAAATGCATCACCATTTCTCACTGAAATCAGTTCTGGTGTTGAGATACAGATAATAACACTGAATCATCAAAAGGCTTGTCTAGCACTTGTTTGGGGACTCGTCAGACATTTACATGGAACAATTTCAATTCTTTGTATCACAGTATGCTACAATCTTATCTACTTGACACAATACTAAATGTATTAATGCATCCATACGAGTCCACGATGCAAGGACATTTCTGTCATTGATCCATTTCTGTCGCCGATCCCACTGACACTGGGTATATGGTCCACAAATAATAATGACGTGTTTCTCATGCTTCATAATGGTATGCCATCCAAAAACAAGTTATCTGAATTTCCACTGCAATGTCAAAACACATTTAACATCTACATCTTCCTTATTTTGGGAGGCAATTAGTTACAACTTCTTATAACATTTTGGTTACAGTGTTATTTTGACTTTGAAATTTTCACATCAACTATAATATTGAACAATCATAGCATAAGAGTGAGTTTTTGTGAAACTGGGTATTTTAATGCATTGTGTTTCAAAATGCCTAGCATTGTAAACCATCATATTTGAAGTTGCATCAGCTATGCATGACATGGTTGAACTCGCTGTTAGTATCTTAATTATAAAATAATGGGAATTTAGTATTCAAAATTTTTTCAGTGCTTTATTAAAAGGTTGCTGAATATTCATGAAATATTTTAGATACACAGTAGCTTAAATAATACATAAGTCTCAGCACTATCACCCGTCATAGATGGAAAATATCTAATTCCAAAAATAGCATGTTCATGTAGATTCTCTATATTAAATCTTTGTGATATAGGTAATGGAATATTGTGTGATTTGGAAATCTATTATTTGCTTAACATTAATTCCTAAATGATTTAAAAGCTTAGTACATTGTAGTGCATGGAAAATCGTGGTATTACATGAAATTTGCCGTGAGAATTGGATGCAATTTTTCATGTTTTTGACGTATAGGTGTTTTCTATTTGCAGGTTCAGTTGACGGTGGATGGGATACACTCTACGGAGCGCAGCACAGTGGGCGTGTTCACCATGCTGGACAGTAAAGTTCTGTATGTGGGCGGGCACCCTCACGCCTCGCGACTCGGCCAGGGGATCATCGTCACTAACTACTTCAAAGGATGTATGAAAAAGGTTTGTGAAAGTGACAAATAAAGAAAAAGAAATTTAAATTTTTCATATTGCAGAACAAGAAAGGATTTTTAAATACCCAATTTTTAGTCATCACCCCTAAAATTTACTTGTATGGAGCTAGATCAAAGTTCAGCCACCTGTCAATCAAATTTTTAACAATAGATCTCAATTTGATTGACAGTCAACCCTAGTTTTGGTTACATCAAAAGAAGCCGATAATTCTCAGCATTCTTAGATCATGAAGCAGTGAGGGTTTGACAATGTTTACATGCCCACTGTCACTTTTTCCATTAGTTTGATCAACTAATGAATTAATACATGTATGTACTATGGCATATCAAACGAGAAGTCCATAATTATGAATAATGATAATACAAAGCATGTTCTTTTATTTCAAAGTTTTTCATGAATTATGCAAGATTATTCGAATGCAACACAAGGGCAGTCAGAATGGACCTTCAAAACAATTTCATTTGATATGTTTTGCATATATGTGTTAACATTTTACTTGCCAATTTTAAATGGAATTTTCAACACATACATTGAAGTCTGGGGGACAAAAATTGAATGATAATGTAGCAGAATAATTCATTTGATTAGAAATTTCAGTTTCGAATATTTCATTATTTCAAATTTTTTTAAGAGGAATTGATTTTGTAGTTGAATTAAATTAGATTGCAATTTTGGTATTCATTTTGATTGTCTAATTCAACAAATATCATGGTCGGCCAGGCCCTATATTTCCTGTGCATTTCAGTATAAACTGACACTAATCTTTATCCACATGCAAGATTAGTGTCGCTTAGAGTAATACAGCAGGTAAATAGCACCTATGCTAAGTAGATCACTGGTATTCTTTTATACATGTGCTGATGTTTAAGATGGCTCGATCATTACAATAATTTTTTTTTTTTTAATGGCTCGTTTAAGCACCTCTTATGAAGTATGAGTCCAAATTTCGCTGTGATTTGGTGCATTTAAATGTGAATGTCTAATAAAACTCGGATAGACGCTCTAATTTTTTAAATATATTTAAAAAATTAGAGCGTCTATCCGAGTCTTATATTTATGAAAATTGAAAATGTTATTTGTCATTATTTGTTAAATCTACAAATAAAATCTTTAAAAAGCATTTCAATAAGAAAAAAGATATATAATAGACAACTATATTTTAATTAAAAGAAATTGAAGTGAAAATGCATCAAATCACAATGAAATTTGGACTCTAGAATCTCTTGAATCATTTGCAAGCAAAACACTTCTATCATATTCCCAAGAAAATCACAGAAAATTCATAGAAAATAATTGAGAGCTTGTACCACTATTTCAATTGTGAAATCATATTTTATAAGAGGTGTTTTAATGAGCCATTAAATAAAATTTTGATGTCAAGCTACCTTACAGCAAATTATTGCATTTTAAGCAGTAATTTAATTTAAAAAACAAAATCAAAAGAAAATCCTTTTAAATTTTTTTCTACAATAGTGAAAACTTCTTTTTTTTGTACATGTATATGTTAAATAGTAGATTAACTGTTGATTAAATGAACGTGATGACTAGTGGAGGGTTTTTTTTTTTTGGAAAAGGGGGAGGTGGATGGGTTATTTGATCTTCACATATTTAGTGTTTGTCAATTTCACTAGATTAAATGATTTATTAGATTTAAAACAATCAGATTAAGTGGAAACTTCTCTATGACCAGAATGCTATCAACAATCTGATTTATTGGAGGCACTTCTTTCAACCTTAAATCAGGGACAAATTCTAAACTAAGACCAACTTGGCATGATTTAAAATGATTGTAATGTATTGAATTATACAATAATTTGACATTCAGAGAAAAAGTACATGTGATATTTCAGCAACATTTTTACTATCACTTTGGGGATATTTGTGATAAGCATCGTGAGGAAGTTCTATTATAGCTAGTGTTTTCGCATGTTCTCATCCCTTCATATGTAGATGTCATTGATTGACAAGCTCTTCTACTGTTAGAACCAATACCTGTTTTTTTAATAAAATGAAGTGAAATTGATTTCTATTCTGCTTTTGTAAACAGAATGAAAGGCGTTTATTAATTTTTAAGGCGTTAAATTACCTTTTTGATAGGCTCCCAGGATTCATTGCTCTCTTTTATTCAAATAAAACTGCATTATCTTTTGTCACTTGTGACTGGTAACACAGTAAGGTTTTAATTACTTTTTCATACCAATAACATGGATGTATACTTTTGATTGATTGTTCAAAGAGAGTCCTCTGAAGATGTTAGACTCACAGTATTGATTTAGTGGTCCCTCATCCCTCCTCATTAAGCTTGCACAATGCAGGTCACTGAATTTGATACATTATGTCACAAATGACTGGATTTACTTACTTCAGAATATACGCATGCAAGCTTATTAATATTGTATTGTTTCACGGGGCCTAGTGTGGGTATACGTGTTGATGAGTTTTCCAAGATTTTTGGACAGTGCATTGGGTAACATTTATAGAGATGGAGGCAATTGATTTTTCCTCACTCTCATTCCTGTCACTTTCATTGGATTACCAAGTGTTTCTAATACTGTCTCACGTACTGCCTGACAGCATCACTGGAATTTGACAATTTATTGGAATTTTTTTTTACATCAATGTTATTTGGTTTTTGTTTTAGATTACAGTAAAATTATAAGTTCAAAGTATGTTGATTAAATGGTATTCACAATCTATGAAACAATAATCAATGTGTGCCTTTTAAAATTGATGTGATTTCTAGATAATTTGATGGAGTCTGCAAAAACAGATGTATTAGAATTTGTGTGTATTGAATATGTAGGAATTCCAGTGTCTAATGTAAAATATGCTACTTAGGATAGGCATGCAGGAGAGTGGTAATTTGTCTGAATTTTTTTCATACTTTGTAAAATCTTAGTAATGGGAACCCTCGATACAAAGAATTAAGGTTTCTCTATGGGCATTGAAGAGTTACCTTCCCTGAAAAGCAGTGAAAACTGCATTTCCCTATTGTCTTGTTAAACTTTCTCTGAAATCCACACATACTTTAGGAATGGATACCCTTTAAATTAAGATTTGATGATCAAGACATGGATATGATTAATGATATAAGAACATTTACTACTTGAAACCCTATTTTCTCTATAATTATGAAAAAACCATGTCAATGATTTGTTTTTTTAAAACACATTAAAAAAAACTATTTTTATGGACTTATTGCATCATGGGAAAGCTTATGTATACCTCAATGTTAGATTATGTCAACATTTATGGGTATTTTCTGCAGTTATGCATTTGTCCAGTTTTTGCGGAATTTTTATTTACAGTTGAACTTTGGTACCTCAAACACTGATATCTTGAATACCATGGATATGTCGAAGTGTTTCGGAAGTCCCAACCACATATTCTTTATGTATTTTACCCTCAATATCTCGAATCCTCAGATATCTCAAAGTTTTTTCTATGTCCCATCAAGTTTAAGCTAACAATTAAGGTTTGACTGTATATATATATATGCAGTTGCATCATACCTTATTTATGTGTGTATATATACGTGTGTGTGTGTATATATATATATATATATATATATATGTGTGTGTGTGTGTGTGTGTGTGTGTGTATACACACATGTATACACACACAAAGAGAGGGTGAAAGACATAATGGTATAAAAAGGTATGCCTACACCCCACATACCCATACCCTGCTTATAGATCTGTGCTTATTCAGATTTAATGAAATTGGAGATCAAGATTTAATGGATACATGCAGTCACATGTCAAATTATAGTGTTGATTATAGCTTTGTACAAGTACACATTATAATATGGTTTTAAAATATCTTCATAAACACATGCAAAAATATGAAAAATCACAAGTTCCTAGAAAATCAGAATTGTATATTAGAGTGAGTGGTTTTTTTCTTTCTCTTACATTAATAATCATGTCGGATACAATCCTTAAAAAAGACAAATAGATATCGTTTTTCATTTCTCATGTGACAGATGCCTGCTGATAAATCTGAATAATCATAGTTGCGATAAAATTGTTTGGGTCCAGTTTACCAATTATTAACTGTTTTTTCTGTACATTTAGGTAATTTACGTGGCTGATGGCCGAAAGCTTGACCTGAGCAAGATGGCTGCCACCCAGAATAGTTTTGTCCAAGTTGAGGGAGAAATGACCTTCAATCAATGTCAGGACATTGTGGAAACCAATCCTATCACTTTCATCACCCCTGAGTCCTTCATTCCCCTTCCCCGGTGGGAGGTGGGTAAGGAGGGAGCCACTCTCTCATTTACATTCCAAACCAGTGAGGACAAGGGGGTGGTGATTTACAATAGTCGCAGAGGAAATTCAGACTTCTTTGCTTTTGAGATATTTGATGGCTATTTGTGGTTTATCATAGACTTAGGTTCAGGAGCATTCAAAGATAGAATTGTCACAAAAGTGAATGATAAACTACCACATCATGTGTCTTTAAGACACTTTGCAACAGGAAGATCAGGATCTTTTACTCTAGACAGTGAAACAAAATCTTACACTGTGTTAGGAAATAGCACGAACTTAAACTTGGATGGTGAGCTCTATGTGGGAGGATTTGGAACCTCCAATAAAGACATTCCAAAAGACCTGTGGGCAGGAACCCTGGGGTATGGGTATGTGGGGTGTATGCAGGACCTGGTGCTGAATGGAAACAAAGTAGATTTACTGACAGTGGCCAGAAAAAACAGCAGGTCAGGGATAGGGGACCACTGTAAAGCAGAGATGTGGAACAAGTGCCAGACCCGGCCCTGTCTGAATGGAGGGGTGTGTACAGAAGGATGGAATCGATACATGTGTGACTGTAGGGGCACTCTGTATAGGGGGACACAATGTCAATCCGGTGAGTACATATAAAACTTGGAAAGAAGGACCTGGTTCACGATAAAGAATCAAAATACATCTATGGGGATTGAGTTAATATTTTAAAAGCTACTGAGTTATTTTATTTCCACAAATCATTGGCAAACTATGACTTTAAATCTAGCCATTATATTTAGTGACAATGTATGGTCATTCTGAATTTTAACTTCTCAACTAATAAGGTAGTGGATACTATACTCTATGTAACCTAAAATTGCATGGTGTGATCAAATTACTTCTGACAGATGTGTGTAAGATTTGCAAAAAGTTCAGTTTACAGTATGTTGGTGGCTGTTCACTTTCAAGAACATATCTTGTTATTATTGACACTATATCATTTGTAAAACACAACTTTTAACATTTATATGCAAGCAGTTTTTTAGCTCTTCTGAGCCAAAGGCTCAAAAAGCTAATGCTATGGCCATTTGTGGGGTGTGCGGTGTGAGTAAACTTTTTAGAAAAAGGGCTATAACTCAAGAACCCCTTGGCCAATTTTTTTCAAATTTGTTACAGGGTATCATTGGCCCAAGGGCTTTCATACATACTAAATAGAGGGATGTGACCCTTTAACAAGGGGAGATAATCAGGAAAATACAAACAAAAGTAGTGGTTGCTAAAAAATCTTCTTCTCAAGAACCACTGGGCAGATTATCACCAAACTTACACATAAGGATGAGGATATGTTGTAGATTAAAAATTGTTCAAGGCATTACCCTGGGGCAAAGGGCGTGGTCTCAAGGTCACTTCAAAGTTGACCTAAATTTATATTTCCTTAAATCTTTGATATTTTAGTCATTATAAGGACTAGGATCATCAAATTTTGACAGTTGATGCATCTTAGGACCTTGTGTCAAGTTGTCTCAAAAGTAGGTCACGGTGACCTACTTTTTGAATTTTGCAGGTATTTATTTTAAAATTAATTTTGATGCATATCTTGGACACTTTGAAGCCTATGATCATCAAAACTTGTCAGTTGGTGGATCATGGGACCTTGAAATGCGTCAACTGAAAAATAGGTCACCGTGACCTACTTTCTGAATTTTATGGATTATCATTTATAGATATATTTTAAGTTGTTATTTCAAATACCGAGAGGTTTAGAATCATCAAATCTTGTAAGTTGATGCATCTTGAGGCCTTGAAACATATTTGTAAAAAAGTAGGTCACAGTGACCTACTTTTTGAATTTTGCAGATATTCAAATTTCACATTTTCAATTTTAGATGCATATTTTGGGCACTGTAAAACCTAGGATCATCAAACTTTGTCAGTTGATGCGTCTTCAGTCTTCGGTTTGTGTTGATCAAAAAGTAGGTCAACGTGACCTACTTTTGGTATTTGACAGCTAAATTACTATATTTCAGACACTATTTGACCTACAATCATCAAACTTTGTCAGTTGATGCATCTTGAGTCTTTGGAGTGTATCGACCAAAAAGTAGGTCACTGTGACCTACTTTTGGCATTTGACAGTTATATTTATATATTTCAGTCACTAATTGACCTAAAATCATCAAACTTTGACAGTTGATGCATCTTGAGTCTACGGAGTGTGTCGACCAAAAAGTAGGTCACCATGACCTACTTTTGGAATTTGACGGCTATATTTATATATTTCAGATACTATTTGACCTACAGTCATCAATCTTTGTCAGTTGATGGGTCTTGCATGTTCGAAGGGTTTCGATTAAAAAGTAGGTCACCTTGACCTACTTTTGGAATTGGACGGCTATATTTATATATTTCAGATACTATTTGACCAACAGTCATCAAACTTTGTCAGTTGTTGGGTCTTGCATGTTTGAAGGGTGTTGACGAAAAAGTAGGTCACTTTGACCTACTTTTGGAATTTGACATTTATATTTATATATTTCAGATACTATTTGACCTACAGTTATCAAACTTTGTCAGTTGATGGGTCTTTCATGTTCGGAGTTCGCTGACCAAAAAGTAGGTCACCATGACCTACGATTGGAATTTGACAGCTATATTTCAATATTCAGATACTAATTGGCTTAAAATCATCAAACTTTGTCAGTTGATATTTCTTGGGTTCTCAAAATGTGTAAACCAAAAAGTAGGTCACATTGACCTACTTTTTTGAATTCTTAGGATTTAACTAAAGATTTAGAATACTAAGAGGCTAAGAATAGAAATGGTGGGGTTGTACAATTTATCAGAAGAGCGATTCTAGGCCCTTGGGCCTCTTGTTTATTGGTTCCAAGGTTCATGAAGTTTCAGACTTATAGAGGTGTTAAAAACCCTTGACTTGAAGACATGCATGTACATCAAAATCAATTAGTACATAAACATTATGCAAATTCCCACAATTCACGTCAAATTAAATGCAATAATGCAAAATGGAAATGTCATAATGACAGGATCAAATGTTGATTGGTGTTTTTTCATGAAGTCTCAAGCAATTCTCACTGAAGACACTCTAGAATCCTGGGTAGATCAGAAAGCAGGGGAAATTCCTAAGTTTTGAATGTGGTATTACTTTGTTAAGTTATTGAACTTTAGCAAAGATATGCCTTGGTATCACCTGACAGAGATGAGTTCTGCTAGGCTGAATATCTGCCAAATTGTATCCTGGGTCTGATACATTATTTCCGGACTGTAAAGATGTGTAAATTTGTCTTGGAACATGTCCATAAATGGCCATTGTACACTCTGTCAGAGTTTAAGGAGGTAGAAACCTTATACTGATCATGATAACAAATCAAATTAATGAGCAGTTTACTAGGATTTTAGACCACCAGATCAAGATATGTAAGAATATTATGGTGTAAATGACAGTTATTGAATTTGGTGGGGGCATTCCACACCCAATAAGGCTAACGGAAGGCATCTAATGCTGGTGCACAGATTGGGATGATGAAGGTTCAAAAAGATGGTTAATGCAAAAATCTGAATTCCCTGGTGGATTTTTTTCTAGATCAATTGGCTATTTCCAGAGTGGTATCCATTTACAAGTGATGATTGTTGTGCAGCATGTAGGCAGGAAGTCTAAAGCTTGCCCCACAATACACAGCAAGACTTTCTTTGAAAATCACATGGACATGCACATTTCTTGTTTGAGATAGATGACCTCATGGAATATGATTATCTACAAACCTTTTATAGCATGACCACCTGAGCTAGAGACTGAAATCACTAAATTTACCAGATGAGCTTCTCTCCCAATTTCAATTTATGCTCATTTTGCACTCTAAAATTAATATATATGATTTGTGTATAAAATGTTCTGATTTCATAATTCAAAATACATAAAATTAAATGTGTTGAATTTCTATCATCACGTGACCATCTACTATATATAATCTCACTCGTTCTTGTTTGCGATTATCAAGTCTCAATCACTATAACCTACGAGTATACACATATATTTAAGACATACATTGATAAATAACTATGAGTGCTGAATACACTTTGTTTGCTATCACATAATACAACTATTATGATATCTGTATGCTATGATGCACATGTTTAAATATAGTTAAAATTAAAGGTAACATTCCTAATAAACAAGTTGTCATTCTATACTTAGAATATAATTGTTTTATATTCAGGCGAACACAGTGAGGGAGATCATAATTAAGATTTAAGCATGATTCAATCTTTCAAGATAATAATTTTTAGTTCACCTGAGCTGAAAACTCAAGTGAGCTTTTGAGTTTTCTGTTACCTTTTTGTCTGTCATCTGTCTGTCCGTCTGTAAACTTTTCATTTTCATCTTCTCCAGATCCACTGGGCCAATATCAATCAAACTTGGCAAAAACCGTCCTTGCATGGATAAAGGGGATTCAACTTTGTTCAAATGAAGGGCCATGAGATAATCATGAAAAGACAGAAATAAAGTGGGGGCCATTTAAAAATCTTCTCCATAGCCACTGGGCCAGAAAAGTGGAAATTTACATGAAAGCGTAGTTCAGATTCAAATTTGTTCAAATGATGGCCTCTGAGGGTAGGATGGGGCCACAATTGGAAATCAAAGATTTACATGGAGATATTTAGGAAGAATCTTCTCTAGAACAGCAGAAGCATGATTAGTTATTTCAATAGGCAAGCATTCACAGACAGTGCAGATTTAAGTTTGTTCAAATCATGTTCTCCAGGGGTAGGATGGGGCACAGAAGGAGATCAAAGTTTTATTTAGAAATGTAAGGGGACATAATTAAAACATTCTTATTAAGAGTCAGGGCCGTAAATTAACCTTCAATTTGGAGGAGGCAGGAAATTAGGCGGGGATCTGGGGGCCGCCCAGGCCCCCAGACGCTGAGCACATTTTGTGCACACTGAACATGTTTCGTGCAAAATCCTTGATTCTAGGGCCTTCTAAGATGTTACTTGACTAACTCATTCTAAAAGAAAGATTTGGAATGCTTTTTAAGGGAGGTATCATGTTCTTAGTTATTGGAAACAACATAAATTCTAATGAACTTTAAATTTTAATTTTTTTTGGCTCAAAAGTTGGAGGAGGCAGCTGCCTCCTCCGCCTCCATGTAATTTACGGCCCTGAGAGTAATAAGGACACACCATCATATCAAAATGCAAACATTCTTAAGTTTAGTGGTATCAAGTTTTTTATGCAACCCCCCCCCCCCCCCCCCAAGAAAGCATTCCATGTGACAATACCTTTTTTGGTACCAAAGTTTTGTCTTGTAACTGTGACCTATCATTTTGATCTTAGACTGCTTTTAAGAAAAGTTAACCTAGACAATATCTCCTGAACCCTTTAAAGTAAGGCTTTCGTATTTTGTATACAGATTCTGTATGGCTTAATTTTACATTTCATACCATGATTTTTTACCTTTTATCATGGTTATGTCGTGATCAAAAGTTTTCATGAAAATAAAGATTGAAAAAAAATATTCTAATAATCACAACAGCTGAACAATAGCAGGGCTAAGATGACTCAGGTTAGCAATGTGGCCCATGGGCCTCTGGTTAGAAATGCTTTTCAAAAGACACTTGCTCTTCTCTAATTGTCATGTCAAGCACTTTTGATACCCAATTGATTTTGTTCAGTTTTCTTTATCTTGCAAAGAAAGCCAGTCTGACTGCATGCAGTCTTCAAAATTAGCCACTGGTCTGAAGACAGGGGCCAGTAAAATTGGGCAAGGGCTTCAAAAACTGTTACATTGTCACAAATCTGTCAGATCTGTGCTCCTCAACATAGCTTACTTTCAGTCAGAATTACCCTGTTTTTGAAACGGAGTTGATGATCATAATCAGAATAATGACAGAGAGAAAACTTCTTACAAGCATGGACAAAATTTGAATAGAAGATTTTAAGTGGTTTCATTTTCTCTTGATCTCGTTCTCTTCGAATTTCTTTTCAGAATTGAATACAAATATTATGTAATATTTAGTGTTTTATATGTACTGCTAAATTTCTCTTTGGTCTTGTAAGCAGTTCAGCTGCAGAGGCATGAATGGTCGGGGCTCGAAAAATGTTTTTCGAGAAGACAAAATTTTTTTTTGGCTAGAAAAAGTAGGTTACATTTCCCAAATCATCAATATGCTCTCTTTAGCATCTTGGTAATGGATCTCAAGATTATAGAGAATCCAGGTTTATGATATCGCAGAACATTTCACTAGTGTTCATTAGGAGCTCAGAACAACAAATTTGTTAGATGAATTTGCCAGCAAATCAGGGCCTTGGCATCAGTTTAGCCAGACTGATTTGCTTTAATGCCCTTTCAATCCCCATTAGGTGGATATTAGGATCCCCTACTAGTAATGCGCAATTGTCATTGAAGGGAAAATTTGTCTGAGATTTAGAGATAAATCAGTGCTGAAATGTACTGTGTCCAATCTAGTGCTTCTGAAGATGTACTACGCATCTGATGTCGTTGGTCTGCAATGAATTTGGACATTTGCTAGGAACTAGATACCCCCATTAAATTTTCCCTTAATCCCCAGTGAGTTCATTACGCAGACCGTTTGTAGGGGTAGGGATTTTCACATTCCTGTCAATTTCTTTAAGCGTATTGGTTTCCCCCGAAATTTATGGAAATTGGCTTAACAAAGTGATTCCCATCTCTTGTGAGCTATTGATTTCTCCGACATTTAATGTACACCAAGACTTACCAATATAAAAAAAAAGCGTGGATAGTTATTTAATTTTGGATTCGTGCCGTTCTGGGCCTTCCATGTCTACACTGTTAAGGCTGATGAATGATACTTTAATTCTATTCCTGTTGTTCAGTTGCTTTTATTGAAACTCTGAAATGTCGATTACAATGTTTTCGTGTCTAGAAGTAGTTTGTATTTTTGGTATTTATCTCCTTGGTGTCTGTGAATTAGTCCCCAGTAGTGTCGATGTTCATCATTCGACTGGTGACTGGACTCTACAGAGAATTCATTAATGTAATGCAAGTTGATCTATGCATCATTGGGATTTTACATAGTTTTTAGCAGCTTTGGGACATCACAAAGTACAGTCATTGGCCTATAAGTAGCCAAACAGATTGGTTTTTACATGCCTGCACAATTTCAACTGCTTCAATGAATGCTGTAGATGTGGACAAAAAGTTCCCACCCACTGCAACACTCCAACTTCTCTGTTTTAAACCTACCAGGCATGTTACTTGTACATGGCATATCACAATATATTTATAACAAGTGTCAGCTTTTGAATGTAAGGGTCGATCATTCAAAGGTTGATGTGATTCCCTTAAGACAGAAATCAAAAGAGAAATCAAAACTTATTAATTCAGCCAGGGAAGTGTCATTTTGGATTTTTCCCACATACAGTAAAACACAGTTACAGTGAACATGATTACAATGAATTTACACATACAGTAAAACACAATTACAGTGAAGATGCTTATAATGAATTCACACTTACAGCAAAACACAATTACAGTGAAGATGCTTATAATGAATTCATAAATACAGAAAAACACAATTACTGTGAACATACTTATAATGAATTCACACATACAGTAAAACATAATTACAGTTAATTCTCGAATTATCGCCACTCATATAATGCCGCATTTTTCTAAGAACATTTTTCCTATTACCAAGAATTATCCAGTCTCGATTGAAGTCAGCATTTAGCAAATTCTATGGTCGTTATAACAATCTAGTTCGTCAATACAACCTCGCATTGGGTCAAATGCTGTCTGACGTGTTTCATACCGATTGTTAAGCCGTTCTTGGCACACTGATTTTGACTGCGGATAACTCCGTTTACCTGATCAGGATATAGGGCTCACGGCGGGTGTGACCGGTCAACAGGGGATGCTTACTCCTCCTAGGCACCTGATCCCACCTCTGGTGTGTCCAGGGGTCCGTGCTTGCCCAACTATCTATTTTGTATTGCTTGTAGGAGTTGTGAGATTGATCACTGTTTGTTATCTTCACCTTGCCTTAAAATACCAAATTCGCTATCATCATTTGCCATGGTATTTTTATCACAAAAGTTTATATCAAAGTGTTAATTATCTCGATAAACCGCCATGGGTGCACATGATCAGTGATGCGGAAATTTGATCATTATCGATCTCCGGCGTACACCTGGGCAGGAGGAACCCAGTATTAAACAAGATAATTACTTAATATGAACCGTAGTCTTGTTGTTTTTACCGTAGTCTTGTTGTTTTTACCTTGATTAATATGAACCGTAGTCTTGTTGTTTTTACCTTGATTAATATGAACCGTAGTCTTGTTGTTTTTACCTTGATCGTCGAAAAACATTTCAGTTTAGCTATGGCTTCCCCACAAAAGAGGTTTCTGTTGAATTTCTAAGAAAATCAGCAAATTATTACATACCACGGAAACCATCCGAAATGTACACAACGGGAAATCTCCAATTCTACTGTTTTTTTATGGGAAAAGTCCATAAAAAGGAAGACAATGGGTGATATTATGGCTGCAAAGGGTGAAATACTCATTGATCTTTGTCCAGTTAATGACAGCTCACCTACCAGGAAACAGCCATGCGGTGTGCTAAATACCAACACTGGACAATGTTTTTAAATAACTTGGAACATGCTGTGTATATGTGTCTTGTATTTGTATTGCTTTGAAATGAAGATCTTATTGATAAAACTATTTTAATCATGTTAGAAAATTTGGGAAAATAATTACAATATTTTTACATTGAGTTTGTACGTAAAGGAAAGATAACTCTTATATATACAAGAAAAGTAACTCTTTCTCCCTAAGATGGTGGAAATTCAATTCATCACCAAATTCGTTATAACGCCTACATTCAAAAGAACAAAAGGTGGCAGTTTATCAAGAGGTGACTGTATCCACACATACTGTAAAACACAATTACAGTCAACATGCTTAAATGAATTCACATTCACACTTACAGTAAAACATGGTTACAGTGAACACACGTATAAAGAATTAACACATACAGTAAAACACAATTACAGTGAACATGCTTATAATGAATTCACGCTTACAGTAAAACATGGTTACAGTGAACACACTAATTATAATGAATTCACACTTACAGTAAAACATGTTTACAGTTATCGCAATTCACCTTTGAATTAGAACGCTTTACCCGATATAGTATTGCGTTGTGTGACGACACAATTGAATGAGACAATTGAACAATTTGAATGACATGTTTGATGTAATACAACAAGAGTTTTCATTGGCCGATTACAGCCCGCCCACTTTCTCGAGCGGATTCAGTGTAGCTGGAGAACTGTACATAGCTCTCTGAAAAGATCCACCTCTTATAAAAACCTTCGATTTACGGGTCACAAAAAGCTGCGGACGGTTGAGGCCTGAAATCGGTGTATTCTTGTGTTGCTGTCTCATAAACTCAATATAAAAAAATCTTAACATAATTTCCTACTATATACTTGCGTCCAAACATACCTTCAAATATTCATTAAAGCCACACACCACCCGAAAACTCGCAGCTTCAAATTATTTCGTTTGTTGACGTAGCCATGTTAGGTAGCCGGTCAATTCGAACTCTTGCTATTGGTATCTATTCATAAAATCGGTTGTAAGTTATGTATTCGCTCTTCATTTATTATCAACACGAATAATTAATAGAAATTTTAAAAACATTTTTGTACCAGTTTTTGTAATTAGGTAAAATAAGCTCTAAATGAACAAAAATGCTACATAAGCCCATTAGATGGAGATCAGCTGGCGTGGCCGCTCATGATTAATGAAAGCCGCACTGCCGTGAGTTTAGGTTTTGGAATGATTATCATTTAATAGGACTGGGGTGGTATATTATTTAAACAATTTAGCTAAAATATTTGTGGGGTATTAGTACACATCTAGACACTATTGTGCGAATATGGAAATGAACTGGGATTCGAATTGACTGGCTACCTAACATGGCTACATCTACGAACGAAATCATCAAAAGCTGTGATCGAGTTTTTGGGTCGTATGGAGCTTTAATAAATATTTGAAGGTATGTTTGGACACAAGTATAGTAGGAAAATATGTTAGGAATTTTTTTATATCAAATTTATGAGACAACAACACAAGAATACAACTTTTTCTCTTTCTTCCTTTGAAGTTTTTTTCCATCTAGCATCTGGCCGTCATGTTTTCAAATGCTGACTACTCCCATATAAGGGAATTTGGGCGGACTTATACATATGGACCAATGAGAGTTTCTGTTGCATTTCGCAATTGTATTACAAACAGATTCAATAATGTCGTCACACAACACAATACTATATCGGCCAAAGCGTTCTAATTCAAAGGTGAATTGCGATAACATGCTTATAGTGAGTTCATGCATACAATGAAGTGAATTTCATTCCCTGTAGTTTTGAATTATATTGTAAATTTATTGGATATATAATGAATTAGGTTTATAGCGAATCAAAATTGTTTGTCTCCAGCACTTTGCTATAAGCATGTTTTGCTGTATTACCATTATAACCTCATGCATGGCAAAGCTAAATCTGGACTACTGCCAGGAGGCTTCAAATTGACCGTAAACTGAGAATATAGACTTAATTGTAAATTTCAGATTTAATTAACATTTTAGCTCACCTGAGCTGAAAGCTCAGTGAGTTTTTCTGATCGCCTATTGTCTGTGGTCTGTCTGTTCGTCTGTCTGTAAACCACTTGGCCAATTATGACCAAACTTGGCCAAAAGCATCCTTGGGTGAAGAGCTTTCAAGTTTGTTCAAATGAAGGGCCATATCCCCTTCAAAGGGGAGATAATCACAAAAATGCAAAAATAGGGTGGTGTCATTAAAAAATCTTCTCAAGAACCACTTGGCCAGAAGAGCTGAAATTTACATGAAAGCTTCCTGACATAGTGCAGATTGAACTTTGTTAAAATCATGGCCCCTGGGGGTTGAATGGGATCACAGTAAGGGATCAAAATTTTACATACAAATGTATAGGGAAAATCATTAAAAATCTTCTGAAAAATCACTGGGCCAGAAAAGTCTACATTTTCATGAAAGCTTCCTGACATAGTGCAGTCCAAGTTTGTAAAAATCATTTGAAATGAATATGGACAAATATTGCTGATATTTATACTTTCATCCATTTTTTAAAAGGAAGTCAGTCATAAACCAGCAGTTTTTTTTAAACATATGTGCTAGATAAATCCCAAGAATTACAAGTAACCAAAATTTTGACCTAAGTCTATTGATAATTTTCAGTTTATGGTCTTTAGTTATGTACCTGTTTATACATTCCAGTGGCCTCCATTCTGACCTTTGATGAGGGTCAGTACATGAAAACGGTGTTTCCCAAGGAATCGGTCACTGAAGTGGAGGACATCTCCATCCAGTTCCGAACAGAACGAGAATCTGGACTGCTCCTGCTGACCTCATCCCAGAAATCCTCTGACACGCTGCTGTTGTACTTAGACAGAGGGAAACTTAAACTGGACATCAGCATCAATAACAAGAGAGAGGTAGGGGATCAAAGAATTGGTGAGATGGATTTCATCTTCATAAAGTTTCACCTTTTCTTGTTTATTATATTATTGAATGATTTTATAACAGAATAATGATAAATTTTCACAGAGTCTAATGTTTTATATAGTTGTTGGATCAACATACCCATGAATTCAAATCTATATAAAGTAAGAGAACACAAGTTCTCTTAAGAAATACAACTAAAACACCTTAACCATGAAATCAAGCTACCATTAGCATGCAACTGTATAAAGGGTTAAATTTGTAGATTATGCTAAATTTCGCATTTTTTCTGTGTTGGTAGGACTGATCATGAGTGCTTAATGTAGCAGGAAGCAAATCTTCAGGAAAAGATTTGTCTCATCATTAATGCCATTATTATTCACAGTGCAGCACAAGTTATTTCCCCCTGAATACAGGGCGGCGCACAACACAATGCCATTATTGTCAATTAATGTATCAATGTGTCAGTGGTTTTATGATACATTTACTTCGTCAAATTATTTCTATATATATCAAAGAATATATACAGCATTTCCTTTCAAGTCACGGAAATGTTGGCCCCTTTTAAAGATATGTGATTTCACCATACATTTACTTGAAAGTAAAAATGTATTATGTAATCATGCAAACTGGTTTTATGATATTGAAAGAAAAGAAGTAGTCTGATAGGAAAGAGAAAGATCACTTTGTTAAAGGCCTGTTCTGAACAAAAATGAAATTTTGTAGGAAATGATAATTGGCCGAGAACGACTGAATGACCTTAAATGGCACACTGTGTACCTGACACGGCGAGGGGATACAATCACACTGAAAGTGGACGACAATGATCCTAGTGCAGGTACGTGCTAACATCTCACCAAATTTATTTCTCAATCAATAGATGACTGCACCATCAACTACAAATTGTGTAATTATTTTTCATGTGTAAATTGAATTTGTTTTATAAAACCAAAAAACACTGCGAGAACAATTCACACGACCCTGTCTGTTTACAGAAATCAGATAATAGCAGTAATAACATAAAGATTTGAATATGACACATTAGTCTATGCTGTAGCAGCCAGGCCCACGATCTCTCTCCTTGGCAGACATTTTATTGATTGAATCCTCTCTATTTTTCAGTAGCATTCTCTTCCTCCTATGTGAAGGTCATGAACATTAAAATCTTGTTGCTAGGTTCCCCTGGCCCATTGCTTTCTGGTAACTATATGTATGTGTTTTCTCTTTTGACACCTTTACCTTAGTCTCTATTCTTCCTACACAGTTCCCTCCCTTTAACTGTCATTATTTGCAATCTTTAAAGTCTTGATTTTTATTTGTTTTCAGTCTCTTAGATTGTAAGCACCTCTTTCTTTCATTCTTTTCTTTCTCTTATTGGGGTTAAAACTCCAAATATTCAAATGCTGGAAAGTGATTTGAAATGATTTCCTTTGTTTGGTCATTTTTGAAATATTCATTATAGCACAACTATTCTTGTGCTGTTGCATTATTATGCATCGAAAATTCCAATAATTGCATTTCCTCTGCTGGTGTGATGATTTATTGCATGGTAAATATTGTGTTATTGTCAAGTTATGAACATTGAGTTTCCATGTTCGTTATCATTCATGACTGGTAATATCGCACTGGAGTCCATGAGACTGTCAGTTCTAAATACAATATGAGCTTTCGAAAACATAAAAACTTGTATAATGATCATTTTTTTCATTTGGTCTTTATCATTTATGGGAAATGATGTGGATTGATATATTTAGAAAAAATATCAAAGGAGTTAACCTAATAGCAGAGGATCAATGAAATGTTTCACATATATTGACTTTTATCATCATATTAAATGGTCAGGTACTTGAACTAACTAAAACAAGTTACACTGCAAACTACATTTGATGTAATTTTCAATCCATTTTTCATAAAGCATATAATTCCTATTGTTCCAGACACCTATCCTAGTGGACGCCGGTCTATGAATCTACTTCAGATGGAGGTTGGACGTAGCCTAATGCCCCAGGACGACTTGTACCTTCGTCAAATCCCCGGATTTGTGGGGTCTCTGCAACAACTGTACTTCAACAACAGAGAAATGATTCAGCTTGCCAAGACAAACTCCCTTCCAAACCTCAATGTAACGGCCAGATTTGACAGTGACAAACCCATACTGAGAGACACAGTGACATTCAAATCAAAAGATGCATATGTTACCCTTCCCAAGCTACTTGCCAGGTCCCAATTCTCCATCTCCTTCCAGTTCAAGACGGTGGAGTCGGACGGCGTATTGTTGTATAATGGTGGGCAAGGTCAGGACTTCATAGCTATCGAAATGCAAGATGGTTATCTCCATTTACTGTTTAACATGGGGGGTGGATCCCAGCGAGTGGTAGTCAACACACAGCAACGACTCAACAACAACAAGTGGCACCTGGTGTCGGTGCAGCGTCCAGGGCTGGAGCAGATGCAGATTCGTGTAGACGATGAACACCCCACTATCAGTGACCTCACCGGGTCCACCAGCATGCACCTGGACCTGATCGGGAGTCTGTACGTCGGGGGTGTCAGTAAATCCATGTATGGTAACATGCCTTACTCGTCTCGCCATGGATTCCAGGGATGCATGGCCGGCATCGACTTTAACGGAAAAAGACCGAACCTGGTCAGAGAAGCTTTGAAGATCTACTATGCTGTGGAGGAAGGTTGTCAAGGTATCATCTTGTAATTTGGTTTTCAGTTGTGAAGCAAAATTTTATTGAGATTGATTAATTTATTTCTCAAATGAAATGGTTCGCACTTGTATTAAAGCATTGTGATAGTATGATATTTTATGACATTGCAGATTTAAGATTTATACAATGAACTTGATTTCAAATTAGAATTTTGGCTAAATATCTAAAGTATTGAAGTTAATAGCAAACATTATGGGGAACTTTAGATAAATTGTTGTTTTTTACTTTTCTCCATAAACTGCTCATTGAAAACAGAAATTTGTTTTGATATGTGGTGTTTGTTATTTGTATCTCAGGACCCAGTAACAGTTGTAGAACAGACTCTTGTCATCATGGTGGAAACTGCATAGAGCAGTGGAACAGCTTCCATTGTGACTGTGATATGACATCCTACACAGGACAGAGATGTATGCAAGGTACGATGATGTCATGCACGTAATGTAGTGATGTAACAAGAAATGTAGTTACTGTGTAGATGATGTAATGTCCTTTATTTTGTACATGTGCAATCTTTCATCAGAAGAGTTATAACGAACAAAAACAATTTATTTTAGAATCAGTTGGGATTTATTGCTCACAAAATTGCACAATTTCATGATTTGATGTGTTTTCCAGTGATTGCTTAGTAGCCTTCTGGGAAATAAGTTATCAGAAACATAAGAATTGACATGCATGCCATTAATATTTTTGCTAGCATGTTTGTTAATGTTTTCACAGAGAGCAGGACAGCCACGTTTGGTCCAGCCCAGGGTCTGATCACGTACTACTTCCTTCCGAACTCCCTGCCCAGCCGGTCCAGCGACAGGCTGGCGTTTGGGTTCAGGACGGTCCCGAGCCTGCCCCGACAGGTCACACTTGTACGGGTGGAGAGTCGGACTAGGACGGACTTCCTAGAAGTGGAAATTGTAAGTGGATTGTGGAAAAGTGGTCTAAGACTGCAAGGGTCAAACTGAAGTTTTTCTACCACAGGCTAATTTTAACCTGTGAATTTTATATCCACAGGCTAAAATTAAAACCTACAAGCTAAAATGAAAATAATGAAGCAGTGCCTTTTTTCATATTTTTATTAAATCAATGATTTTTCCCATGATTACTGAGCCTTGTGTGGATAAGTCACTGATGTAGTCTTCCAATTTCATACCACATCAGAGTTGTCACAACGAATCCCAGACTCATGGTTTATAAGCAGCATGAGTCCCATCAGGGTTGTCACAACGAATCCCAGACTCATGGTTTATAAGCAGCATGAGTTCCATGAAAATTTTACGAGTCCCATGAAAATTTCATGAGTCCTTTTTGTATCAGAGGAAAGTAAGACAAGGAGTAATTTTCTGCACCGGTATTCAAAATGAACACAAGCTTATGCTTACCTCAGATCATACGTGTTAATGACTCTAATTACTTACCCCATGCATAATTGTAATATAATTCACTAATTGGCCTCAAATTAACTACCATTTTTGATAATTGTCCACACTGTCAGCAGTACACTCTCATGTCATCACAACAACCCCACGTCAGTATGACAACAAATTAATTAACATAGTAGTTATTGTTATGGAATAGATTTGTTGTTTGCTGATCATCTGTAAATTATGACAAACAACACTACTTTCCATTCTGATAAAAATATGGCTACTGGAAGACTTGATAAAAAAACATTTACTCCAATTTTTTTTTTTTTTTTTTAGATAAATAGATAGTAAAAACCTCATACTTGGAATTCAATTAGTGAATGGAGCTTGTGGCATATGTCTATATTTTTTATCATAATGCGATATCTGACCTTTAAAGCATTTCTTTGATTCTGAGTTTCTTTAAAAAATATATAAGAAAAATACAAATAGAAACGATTGTTGAAATTGGTCATTCATGTAAGTGTTTGTATGATTCTGAGTGCAAGTTTTAGATATGCAAATTGTGTATCACCCTAAAAACGACTATGAGACGATCATGGCTTTTGTAAATCATCACTTGTTAAGATTTTCAAGTGTCCACTATCTACACTTAAAATTTTTCAAATTTACTCGCATTTTGTGAGTATTTCTCTCTAATTTCAAGCCCTGGACTGCAGTCATAGGCTTATACTTCACCATTTGAAATGATATAAATCTGAATGATTTTTTGAAATATATATATGCACTGAAAGTATTTACCAAAATTCCAGAGTTCATTTCTTAAATGATAACAGCATTCCTGATGTTTTTGAGGTGTTTAACTGATACCTCTATTTAGTGTACTATAACTTTGTAAAATGATATTTTTGCAGGTGGATGGATCAGTATTTGTATCCTATAACATGGGATCCCAGATGACTATTCCCATTGGAGACCACTTCACTAAGGTTACTGATGGTAACTACCATGTTGTCAGGGTAACACGTGATGGAGCATCAGCCACACTGCAGGTTGACAACAATGACATCATCAGAAAGGACCCTAGCAGTAAGTACTACCTCAACAGATGCTATTTGTTTACTTAAAGTTAGTTGTAGAACAAATAAATGTCGTAAATCCATGGGGTTTTTTTTGTGGGGGGGGGGGGGGGGGGGGGGGGGGTGATAATTCATACAGCACAGTCTGACAGTCTTCTAAAGAATCAAACTATGAATTATTTCGACCAGTTGAAATGATCTGAGACTAGTCATATATCGTATTGAAGAAAACGAAGCGCCTTCCTTCATGATGTGCCATATTGATATGTATATACCTATGCACCTAAAGAAATGTTGTTGGTTAATGTATGAATTTGTCAAATATTGGTAGAACGTATATTTTATTTGTCAGAGATAAGTTTATGTATATAATGAATAGAAAAGTTGTATTCAATACTTTTCAATCATAAAGGACATATCATTTTTTAAAAAGGGAAGAAAATAGATACAGACAAATTGCACAGATAAGCAATATGTATTTTCTCAACTTCATGGTAGAACAGTAGTAATGTTGTAAAGTCCGAGACATACATCTGGGAGACATATCTGGTAATTATGTCTCCCCTCTTCCAGAGGGAGACATTTTTGTACTTTCTGTCCGTCCATCTGTCTGTCACAAAATCTTGTGAACACTTCTCCTCCTATATGGGTTATTGGATAGACTTAAAACTTTGTACAATGCTTCATTGCCTTTGTAGATGTGCATATTGTCAGAACAGGAGGATCCAATTATTTTCCTAAAAGTTATAGTGGATCTAAGAGGGGGTAGATGATGTAAAATAGCTTGTGAACCCTTCTCCTCCTATATGGCTTATCTGATAGATTTGAAACCTTGTACAATGCTTCATTGCCATTTGCAGATGTGCATATTGTAGGGACAAGAGGATCCAATTGTTTTCCTTAAAGTTATAGTAGATCTGAGGAGTGGAGGGTGTAAAATAGTTTGTGAACACTTCTCCTGTATATGGCTTATTGGAGTTCATAATATTTATGTTCCTGCTCATGCTTTGTTCTCCGTACCATGCATTACATTAAGGGGAGGAGGTTTCATTGGAGAACTTCCAATTGGGGAGCTGGGGAGACATTTTTTTCATAAAAACAATCTTTAGTTAAAAGAGAGGCTAACAGAATGTCCACAAATTACTGGAAATGGCATTTACCACTGAAACTGCCATCAGTGAATTTGTCACAGAGTAGAAATCATTTTGGGTTGAGCTACTAAAATTTGCTAATCCACTGACTTTTCTTGCAAATGCAAATTATTTCATCGTCATTTCTCTCTATTTTTTTGTGTTTAGAAAATCTATATCTGCAATGAATTTCTCAAAGCTATATGTCTGATAAACTGACAAATCAACTTGCATTAATTGTTTTAAATTTCAAAATCTATGACTTTGCATACACTCTTGAAGTTTGCATTAATTACATCACTGATGATTTCACAGCATCGGTGAATATGACTATTAATGGCTGGTCTTTGTATTGATATATACATACATGTATAGTGTTTTATCTATAGTTTATAGAGACATTGCATATCATGTATAGGAAAACATGTACTGTTTTATCTATAGTCTAGATATAAAGAAACGTCTCATATTATGTCTATGAAATCAATATTAAATTGTGTTTTATTGTTGAATGTTTCTTTCTTTTTCGCATGTCTGTATCATGGATTTAAAAGACTTGAACTTCCATATTAGAAAGTTTAGAAATATTTTGTTTGATGTTTCTGACAGAGATGATTTTATTTTGAAACAACTGATGTTTTGGCATATTGTTTTGTACCTGTCATTTAGTCTTTCTGTCGGTCTGTAGACCAAGTCATATCCACTCAATATCCTGAGAACCCTTTGCCTGACAGGAATCAAACTTGGTACATCGTAAGGAGTAGATGAACCCTATTAATTTTGGGTTCACATGGTCAAGGGTCAAACTAATATATTGTTTCCTCTATATTTTGAGAATCATTAAAAATTGCTTAATTGACACCAAACTTGGTACAATGGTACATCCTTAGGAGTAGATAACTTCACCCCCATTGATTTTGGATTCACATGGTCAGAGGTCAAGGGTCAAACTGGGTATAGCAAGATATTGACTGCTTAGTATATTGAGAACCATTTGCTTAACAGACGTCAAACTTGGAACACTGAAGAACTGGGTTGGTCAAAATGCCTCACGGTGTTGACTCTTTTTCAGTTTGAATCTCAGAATTCCAGATATGAAAAAAAAATACTGCTAATTATCTTTAGAACCCTTTCCCTGATAGAAATCAAACTTAGCATTGTGATTGCCCCTGATTAGTAGATAACCCATATTTTGCACTGTCATTGCATACATTCTAAATTTAAAACTGATCCTTTTCAATTTGCCACGTGGGGGGCATTATGTTTCTAAAACATTTTTTGTTTTCAAGTCAGTCACTCAGTTGTATAATTATATCGCATAATAGTAGATTTTATTTTTGCAAGCAAAACATCATCAAACTTAACATGAAATTTGGTAAAAATGTATGGCTAATTTACCTTAGACAGCCAATATGAAAACTCTGAGAAATCTAGATCAGTCAACATAAATCTTGCTTTGATTTTTTGGCTCTTTGTCATGGATGACCATTATATCAACGTCATTTCATTTGGCAACAACCAGGAAGAAATCGTAGCATTGTCTGCTTGTCAAATATTTTCATAAAGCATTGATTACTTTGTACTGTACATGAAATAATTTTGTTTTTGAAATAGACAAGAATTGAATCTGATTTTGTGTACATGTTGGTATTCACAGTGTCAAGTTACATTTCTAAAACATTTTGTGTAAAAAGCATTGATTTAAGTATGTTGAAATAACAATTCCTATTAAACATTGTCATGGAATTGTGTGTATCTGGAAGTCTTTTGTAAATATTTGAGATATCTGATGATTGTTTACTTACCAGAAAAGTTGGTCTATGGGGACTAGCTAGTGTTTGGTGAATTAGCATTTACTCTTTTGTAAGAATAGACTGCATGGAATCAAATTCATCTAACACAGCTTTGGGAGGTTTGAAAGGGAAGCACGAGTTCATACAGAGGATAGCCAGAGGCATTACTGTCCACCTAGAAGGCTGTATTGTGTCCAGAATACATCTGAAAAAACATTTCAGCTGTCAATTTTTGTTATACTTTTTCATTCATAATCTGTCTATTCCAACAATTGTTTGAAGATATACAATATGTTCATTAACATCGGTAAACATGTCTTATAATTTGTTTTTGTATATAGAGTTATTTTTATAGGAAATCAGGTTGAAATGTAGATAATATATCAAACACGTCAGGAAGTGTTTGCTTTTGAATTTTCTTTTATACAAATCTTAATTAAAAATGATATTATCATCAGAAGTTGTGCAAACATGTTCATCCAAAGTGTTGGAAATCCTAGGATACGTTTTGTGAATGAAATCTCTGCACTGAGTACATGCTGTGCACTGTACGTTGTAGTCCCTGTGTTTGGTGAATCGGTTTGATTTGACTTTATGTACAATATGTGATACAATGCTTTCTTTTTTAATGCATCAGGTTTTTTATCCAAGCTTTTCTCAGTGAATGAGTTGACAGGTAAAAATGCTATCCAAATTTTTCGGGTTAAGGATTTTAAATTCTCAAACCCAGATGTCTGAGTAAAACAGCACATTAATTGTAATAGACAGTTTTGGATCTCAATTGATGGCAGTATTGGTTATGCAAAGAGAGATAACTCAGGAAAAACTTTATGATAGTCTTTTCATATTACACAGTAATAAGGAATTGATTCCTTTTCAGAAGATGAACAACAATGGAGTGTATTCAACAACCAATCCAAGATCCTGGTCGGAGGGAATGGCAGTTTTGGAAAACAGTCTGCCTTCACAGGATCCATCACAGGTAGCCTTTCAAAATCTGTCTCTTGAGATAGCATTGTGATTTGAAAATCTGTCACACAATATCTTTCTCAGTTATGCTCAGTGAATCACAAAAGATATCTCAGGTAAGCTCTGGAAAGTTTCACAATAAACACAATATTTATGCCCCTGTATCAAAGATCGGGGGCCACATTCCTTTTGTCCTGTCTGTTTTTCTGTCCAAAACTTTAAACTTGCTTATAACTTTTGAATAGTGAGTAATAGGGCTCTCCTATTTCATAATTTTATTCCAAGTAGTGTAGAATGAAATGCATGCATTACAGGATGTATCTCAGACAGGCTTAGTGAATCCGTCTCAAAGATTCATTTCAGATAGGCTAGGATTATTTGTCTCACAGAATCTCAGGTAGGGTCTGGAAAAATTTCTCACAACTTCCTTCTCAGATAGACTCAGATAATCCACCTCATGTGCACTCTGAGAATCTGTTTTATGAAATCAATCATTTAGCCTCTCAGACCTATCTCAGATATGCTCTCAGTATCTCTCTCACAGAATCTTAAGTAGGCCTCAAGGATATCACAGACCTATCTCAGGTAAGCTCTCAAAATCTATCTCACAGGATCTGTCTTAGGTAGGCCTCAAGGATATCACAGACCTATCTCAGGTAAGCTCTCAGAATCTCTCTCACAGAATCTTAAGTAGGCCTCAAGGATATCACAGACCTATCTCAGGTAAGCTCTCAAAATCTATCTCACAGGATCTGTCTTAGGTAGGCCTCAAGGATATCACAGACCTATCTCAGGTAAGCTCTTTGAATCTAATGGCCGTTGGACTCTGTCTCAGATGATTACCTGGCATGTCGTGGTTTCACAAACCTTCATTTTGAGTTACTAACTTTCGTCATGAACTAATTACACTGTGACAGGGGATGCTTACTCCTCCTAGGCACCTGATCCCACCTCTGGTATATCCAGGGGTCTGTGTTTGCCCAACTCTAGATCTGTTTTGTATTGCCTATAGGAGTTATGAGATTGATCACTGTTCATTATCTTCGTCTTTCACTGTTACGAAAGCTCAAGTCCTGTGAAGGTCATCAGTTTTCAGATCAAGATTTTCTGTATTTTCTTGTAATTGCTCACCTGAGCTATAAGCTCAAATAAGCTTTTCAGATCATCCGTCTGTGGTTCATCAGTCCTACTGTAAACTGTACACATTTTTGATTTTTCATGTAAGCCAATCAATGTTAACCAAAATTGGGTAAATGGGATTCAAAATTGATCAAATGAAGGAACATGCTCCATTCCAAGGGCAGATAATCTAGAAAGGTTAAATTTAGGGTAGAGTCATTTTAAAAATAATTTTTCGTAAGAATCATACTAGAAAAAATGAAACTTCCTGACATAGTTTAGATTTCAAATTCTTCAAATCATGGCCCCAGGGAACAGGATGGGACAACAATAGGGGATCAAAGTTTTACATATGAATATATAGGAAATAATTTCCAAAAGCAGTGAGGAGGGTGAAAAATCTTATAGACTTTTTTGCTTCTGATAGCAGGGTCAGGATGACGCAGGTGAGCATTGTGGCCCATTGGTTTGGGGGGGGGGGGTATGTATTTTTTGTACATTACATGCTAGTTCTCATTATAATGATGGGGGACACTTAAGGAATTCCTTACTTCATTTCCAAACACACAACATTAGCTGGAAATAGAAATTGAAAGAAAATTTTTCTTTTTCTTATCTAGGATTGGTGTTCAATGGTATAAGAGTCATAGACCTGGCCAGTAAATTAGATCCATTCATTGTTACTCAAGGCAGTGTTCAGCTACGTCCACTTGGCGCTGGGTAAGACCTCCAGATCGTGGTTAGACCTAGATGTGCAATGACATGAATATGTAACATCAGTACTTATTTTTGTGTTTAATTTTTGCCTTTCAGGAAACATGAAATGCAGTCCACTGAAGGGTTACGGGTATGTGCTACTCTTTCATTTGAAAATAGTCATGGCAAAATGTTTTGAAACAAATTTTCTCTTTTTGGATGGAAACTATTTTATTTCATTTATTTTTTGCCTTTTTGTTTTTTTAAATGAAAATAATTTTCAATCGCTTATCTTTATTTTCTTAATACTTGGAGTTATCTGTCAACAATGTTGTCACTCTCTTAAGATAGATCGTAAAAATAACAAAAGGAAAGTTAAGAATTCTGAAGCACAAACAAGAAAACCTAGAGGGATACCACCACCTCATGAAGCCACAGACAATCGTATAAATACAAAGGAGATACAAAATCATGAAAATGTTGTAAAGTTCCCAATGATGAATTCAGAGGAATTGGAGTTACCAAGTGACTTAACAGAGGAACCACAAGGCATCTTGTTGGACTACTTGAATGATGATGCAGACTTTGATAACAGAGCTGGCTTCCAAGGTTCAGGGGATGGGAACCAAGAGATGACTAGTCAAGAAGACTCTCCCTTCCTCTACCCAGAGTCAGATAATCAGAAACAAGGGCACCAGACTGTGGGTTATGAGAGAATTAGGAGTCAGTATGGTGACTCGATTCATCATGTGATTCCCAGAAAATTACCCACAGACTTGGGGGAATCTAACCACATGAAACCGTTGACTGACCATCAGTTAGGTCGGGAGCGGGGAGTGAGGGTCATGCTAGGAATACAGGAAACTCATTATACATACATCCCAATAACTGAGACAGTAAGTGGAGATTTATGAGGGATGCTTTATGACTGAGAAAGATTGGAACTAAACTACATATACTAGTGCTGAATGACAGGAGAAGATAGCATGTTATTATTACTAATACAAGGAGGAGGACATACATGTAGTGCATCATCTACTTTTTGAGTAATCACATTCCACTTTGATGAGTTCTTCATTGGAACTTTTTCCTGTTCCCTTTTAGTTGCATGATCATTGATGATGTGTGCTCTCTCTCTCTCTCTCTCTCTCTCTCTCTCTCTCTCTCTCTCTCTCTCTCTCTCTCTCTGTGTGTGTGTGTGTGTTTGCTGTGTATGGGTAGCTAGTGCTTAGAATAGAAAGAATGCACTCATAACTAACTTTCAAAGCCCTGTTCATTCATTTAGACAAGCTGGAGGTAATAAAAAGACTTGCTCAAACATTAACTTTAATTTACTTACATGTTTACATGTAAGTTCATATATCCAACCTATTTCTGTGCAAGTTAGTTTGAAGCAGATTTCAGATGTGCTTGTTTCCTGTAACTGCTTGAACCTAAATGTGTCATATAAGGCCAATTCAACTTAATTAGTAGATTATCATCCAGGGTCACCAAAAAGTATGGGGCGGGTGGGAGGATTTTAATTTCTATTTTCTGAGAAAAATATTAATGACAAATGAGTTTTTGTCAACAGAAGTGCATCATTTAATGCTAAATGGATATCAATCTATGCTTATTTCACAGACGATTTCCAGTTTAACCTTTATTTTCAAACACAGAAAGATACCAAACTTCTTCAAGATATGAAGAACATTAATCCCTTTCATTTACTCCCGTAAGAACGTGAGAAATTAAGAAAACCATATGATCTATATTTTCCTCACGTGGATTTTCAAGTTGCTATACCGGAAATGTAAACAAGAAGTGTAAATACCGGAGTCGGACATGAAAATTTTCTGGAAATCGCAAGTTCTGCAAAATAAAAAAAATCCTGGTGGGCCGATTTTTGAGGGGCGGGCGGGGATGATAATCTATCAATTAAGTTGAATTGGCCTAACTGTAACTTTATTATCAGAACATGTATTGGGACAAACCCAGTTTTAATATCAGTACTGGTCATTTGATCAAATCAAAACTACTATTTCTTCATTGAAATATAACTTATATCACAATTTTTAGGGACTGTCAGAACAGCCTATTCTCTGATTTAACAATACTGTATTATATTGATTTAAGGAATCAGTATTTCATTCTTTGTAAGATGATGTTTATGTTACCTATGTTTACAGTGCTGCATGATATAAGACTGTACCCGGGAGATTGCGTTCCATTTAAAACTGTTGAACACTCTTAAGAATGTTTAATGTCAAATAAGACATTTAAGAGAATTATCTTTCTGTTGCCAGCAATTTTTAGGTACAGGTCTGTATTATTATTCATTAACAAAGTTGTGTACAACAAAGATGAAATATTTTTGGTAATCTAATTCCACAACAGACCACTCCCCAGGAAGGTGTAACAGACGACATAATAGTCCCGGCAGGATCAGGTGATGGAGGGATCAAGTGTCCCGTGGATGACGATGATGACTGTACCTCTGAGGAACCATCAGACAATATCATCTCCACAACCGTCAAGTTCACCTATAAACCCACCACCAAACCACCTTCAAAAAGGTAAACAGATAACATCATCTCCACGACTACAACACCTTCCAGAAAGGCAAACTGTTTTATGTCATGTCCACAACTGTCAAATTCACATACAATCTCACTACTATACCACTGTCCATGGAATAACATTTCTAGAAGTTCAAGCAAGCTACAAGTCTGCATTAAAATCATCTGATGATAAAGTACGGTATAGCGGGTTTTTTTCGCGGGTCTAAAATTTAGCGATTTCCTGGCTCAAAAGGTATGCTAATAATTTTAGCGAAATCACTTTTGGCGGACAAGGACAGTGTCTCTCTTGCCAATACTGAATGAAATTTGGAAGGAAAGCTAACTAACCACTAAAATAAGCCAAAGTCTATCGCCCCGTGGAAAAAACCTGCTATACTTGTTACTGAAATAGGAACTACCTCAGGATTAACTCAAATAAATGATTTCATTAGGGAAAATTTGTATACCAATTTATCAGTATTCTTGTTTACTTACAGTACGGAAATTGGCCCATGCTTTTCCAAGGACTCTTTGAATTGTGATGATCAAGTTGAGAGTACCAATTTAATGAAGCCAGATCAAAACTTTTCAGTATCTGGACAGCTTACTATAAACAATGGCAAACTTTCAACAGAGTATCCACAAATTCCTGAAAATGAAAGCCGTGAACAGGAAGTGACACAGATGCCAAACCTCGCCCTTATCATCGGCATTGTGGGTGGGGTGCTGGTAGCTTTGATAATTCTCATAATAGCTCTATATAAATTCCGTAGCCGTGACGAAGGAACGTATAAAGTGGACGAGAGTCAGAACTTTGCATTTCTGGAAAAGAAGCCGCAGCAGAGTAACGGAGGATTGCTAGGAAACCACAGTAGTGGTGGCGGAAAATCGGGGAAGAAAAAGGATGTTAAAGAGTGGTACGTGTAAAGTGGGGGAGGACCAAAGCCTGCAATTGCTCCGTGTGGGAGTGACCTGTAATTTACAGCATCTAAGGGGGACCAGATATCCTTACCTAGTTTGCCCATACTCTTCAGAAATTCCAGGAGAGTTACAATTATTTCCTTTCTGAGTAAAGGATTAGATAGAGATGTTTGCAGACTTCCATTTAACGATAATTTAGCAATCAATCGTCTAATTCTTTACTTGATTGAGGGTACATTAGTAAACTTTGATTGAAGTTATCAGAGAAATTGTCTTTGAAAAGATATTACTGAAATCAAAATAACTAATCAGGCTTTGGTTTTTCTGAAGGATCCTCGAGATTTGAGTAATGCCAAAGTGAGCAGGCGTGTTCGGCTTCAATGGCTGGATCATATCGGTGCTTTCTCTGAAGTGTGACTCGGCACGGCTCTAAGCTATGTTGTGATGGATGACATTTTTCTATGAAATGTAGTTAGAAGTTTTTCAGTATTCTTTTTGCCAAATAGTTTGGACCATGTACAATATGCATTCCCTAAGTTTTCTGTAGAGACAGATCAAAATTCATTCCATTTGTGTAGTTTGTGGAGGAAATTCACCATGAGTTGACACATTCAAACACATCATGTTACATTGACTGACTTCCAGAGGTTTTGTGAATGTCATTTCAGATTTACACTTTCTTCATGTACTTTATTTAATGGACAATTCAAAACTAGACCCACCTGTAACAGGATTTTTTCTGGAGTTTACTTTTTACAACTACTTAATCCATCCATCAGCAATGCTTTTCTTTTGTAGAACAGGTTTCATAAGCTTCACAGTTTGTAGGATATGTCATATTTATTGAAATCTCAAATCAAAATGTAAACATATAATTCTATGCCATTCGACATTTCCATTCATCTGTATTTCATAAAGATTGCTCCAAAGATTTTTTTTTTTTGAAATTGTCAGAACCTTTGGGCTGTGGCATAGGCATATTTGAGAAATTTCAATGCAGAGACATATCCTTCATTTACAGAAACAAAATTTCAAGTTCCATATTCTTTTTTATGTGTACCTTGTTTGATGGAAGGAAGTATGAATTACAATAGATGTATGTATGTTTTATGAATACATCTAATATGTATATTTTATTATTTTCATAATATCAAGAATTTCAAAGAGTTATGTTTTATTTGTTTTTCTAAATGATGAATTTAGCTTTTTCGCTATCATTTTCTGTTGAATTATGCATCAGAACTTTATCCCCCAAAAGTTATTTCTTGTATACATGTACAATTTACTTGTTCAGAGAGGTAAAAAAAAACTGTCTTGTTACGTGTATGTGAATTATACCCTTACTGTAAATGTAGCAGCCTTTGTGTTTTTTACTGGAATGGATCGAGTTTGTGAGACTACTTGTTAAAATCATAGTGTGATGCTCCCAGTGCAATATTTATATGCTTCATGCTATTATTTGACCTTGTTTTCGGCCATTGTTTTGTGATTTTTTTGTTGATGATATAGGAGGGTTTTTGTGCCATATGTTTTGTTGAGTGAATGAAAAGAGACCTGTATATAAATGCAAATAAAACTGTTTACCAAAACACAGACATTCTCTCTTGTTTTATAAAAACCTGTCTAAGAATATTGTTTCACTTTAACTGCAGAACTTTGGCCAGTTTTTGTCTGTGGTGGATGTGCCTATCCAGTTTATACCATGCTTGTTTGATTGGGTTCAAATCTGGTAAGTTGGATGGCAAGGGAGAACCTGGATTTTGTGTATTTGCAGAACATCACGTGTTAGACGAACAGTATGTGGCCTGGCATTGTTATGTTGGAATACTGCTCCGGGATGCTGTATTACTGGAACCATGTGTGGCTGTATGACTTTATCAATATACCGTTGTATCTCCACAGAGTACCCTGTATGTGAACCAATGCTGCCCTGCCTGTATAGGATATTGCTGCCCACATCATAACATTACCCCCTCCAAATCGGTCAGCCTCCTGGATGCAATTTTGCTCAAAACATTCATTTTGGCGTCTATACATTCCAAGTCTTCCATCAGGTCTCTTCAGTAAAAATTCAGTGAGATTCATCGCTGAACCAAGCTGTTCACCAGTGTTGCCACGGCCATACTCTATGTCTCAGACCATGAAGTCGATTTTGGCAATGTTGCTGATTCAGAACAATGCCGTGAACAGTCCTAGCATCCCCCAGTCGATTGTGAACAGTCTGATATTCTGCAAATCCCAGGAATGACAGCTGCTATAGATACATTGTTGTAAATTGTTGACGAAAATGACACAGTAGGATGAAGTGTTGCTGATGTCACACGTAATCTACCAGATCTATGATGATCATTATTTTGACGATCAGCCCAGTTGGTACCCCTAAACTGAGGATAGGAAAACTATAGTCCAAGGGCCCCCTGCCTTGTCGCCTTGTTTCTTTAACTCTTCAAATATTACCCAGTGAGTTGTAAAATTAAAAACTTTCAGATGAACCCACTTGCCCCCATAAGTTCCATTACTACAAAGAGTCCCCAATCTTGTATCCATACTTTCAAAGATTAAGGAACTATTACCCTCCGTAAAGCCATAGGTTCGTCTACAATGTTACCAATCTCTTGATCAGTTTAGTTTTGATGACTCCATATCTCATAATTATAGATCTGAAAAGTGGCTCCAGGTGGTACCCCTTAGTCTATATCCTTAAACTTAGGGTGGGAAATGATAGTCCAAGGTGCCACCTACCTTGCCTTCAGGATTAAGAGGCATCAACCTCTTTGTTTACGTTTACGCATTTTAAAAAAGATGCATAATTATGGTGTTCCAATTGAACTCTTTAGGCGAGCTAAATTTTTCAATAAGTTTTTAAGAAACACAAATAACAATCTGTTTATTAATTGATTTTAAAATCATTAATTATGATCAATTATTTGAAAATTCCGTCCGCGTACTTTCAGTACTTTGATGAATTTCCTTATTGGCTGCTATCTTACAACTACGGGCTTATTGGCTGCTAGCATATATAACTCTGATTTTGATAATACAAGCGATCTAGATAGAGTGCAGTCTAATACAATTAGACTGATGGCTGGTTGTTTTTAAGTCGTGTCAATGGAGACGAAATATCAACTGATGAAGATAAATGGAGGATCATAATCTGCGGTGGCCAGTGGGAAATCTGACTAAGAAGATTGAGGATATTGCTGCTGCCTGGGAGCTAAAGCCGAGGGGAGAAGTTGTACACGATCTCGCAATAAATGTCGATTTCTTTTCCAGATTTCTTTGAAAAGAACTTCTAGAATACCCAGGTTGATGAGAAGACAGAAGCGTGTATATGTGGAAAAGACACCTTTCGATTCGGAACAACAGACATATCAACAGTTAATGTCACTGAAGTTTATATAGATTGACTTTTAACTCTTTCATTATGTTTTAAAGGAAGAAAAATCGATAATAAAATGTCTTTTGTTTCGCACGTTCCGTTAAATTACACTTAAATGACACTCGGTAGTGTGCCAGAGGTTCAAACACTTATAGAATGTCCGCCATCGACAGAGAGGTACGTAATTAAAACATTTGAAATCTTAGATATCGTGAATTTTAACTATTTAAAAAAAAAATGACAAAAGAAAGTTCAAGAAACTGTTCACATTTCATCTGCTGCGGTCCTAACTTTCATAAACCTCGGCATTGTCACTGTCGTTTTAAGAGTACACATATCTTGGGCAAATAATTATTAAAAGTTAAAACAAAAAGTAGAATACATGCATATTTATTCATATATAATGATAAACTTTCTCGAGATTCTATATTATATTATAGATATTTGAGGGATGGATGAGGACAACTTTGTTTGCTATATCTAAAAAGGATAATTGCAGCCCCTACAATGTTTAAAAAATCCCGAGATGGGAGGGGACTCTTCCAACCAGAGAGTATTGCAATCTCCGCCCCTGTATAATGAGTGCATTACAGGGATATGAAAAATCACTTGCTGTCAATTTTTATTATCATTATTATTCCTAGGCCTGCTCACAGGGGCTTCTCAATCTATATACTTGTATAAATATCTAAGATATTTATATATAGATTGAGAACATACTGGATAAGAAGCCCCTGTGATTGCGACGGCGTATTTATTGCGGAAATATTGTGTGTTTATTGCGGAAACATTTCGTGTTTATTGCGGAAACATTGCGTGTTTATTGCAAAACATTGCGTGTTTATTGCGGAAACATTGCGTGTTTATTACGATATTTTTTTATTGATAAAAAATAAAACACAATGGAAAAGTATGAATTTACTACTGGGAGAACATTGATAGAATTAATATTCTGTTATTGAAGAAATCTACGGTGTCACAGACTCCGCCCAGCCGCGCTGTGACCAGCGCCAGCAGCGCCCTACAGCGGACCCGACAGAGGGCGGAGATTGATAGAGAGACCGAGGAGGAACTGTTGTTCCTGACCGACATTTCTCGACCTGTTACTCACCAGGACCCAGTTAGGGAGGACCCCGAGAAATTCAGGCTGGAACTTAGTGCGTTATCTATAGACGTTTAAAAAAGGGGGAGCTAGATTCAAACAATTCATAATTCTGAAGTAGTAGTATACTACACACACACACACACACACACAGAGAGAGAGAGAGAGAGAATCCAACAACACTCAATGTTCACTTAAAAGTTTCAGATCTGAATATACATGTAGATGGGTCAAATAAAGGATGTACGACTCCATTCCTGGTAACAGTTTAACTACTTGACTCTCGTTGAAAACATACATTTGTATTGCTTCATGTAATCCGACTTAACTCACTATGAGTTATTGAAATGAACAGAACAAGTATTTGTTCAGGCAAAGAAACATAACTCTCGCAATCAATTGAATTGCGCGGTTTTGACACTATTCACAATATTTTATGGCATAGTAGGCTTGTGTTCTATATGGTCCTAAGCATTAAAGTCTTGTAATATGTGGGAGGGAAAGTATATTTTGGGGGGTATTATAAGGGGGTAGGTTTTCAAACTTTTACAATAGAAGTATATAAGAAGTTGTAAAACACAGGTTTCTGTGCCTCAACTTTTACATTGTCCATTGTCAATGAAATATGGTATATAGGGATACATGTAATGGAGGACAGTGAATAAAATCGTAAACTTGAAATTTTCATAATATCTGTCATTTTCAAAATTTTGAACATATTCCTATCTCGATGAAATGTGTGTATATACAGGGTTGTTGGGGATGGCGAACACATAAAATAGTAAACTCGGAGCTCTCAAAATGGAAGAAATTTTTAAAATGGGCGCTAAAATTTCAACTCAAAATGGTGGAAAATGGCTGCCGAAAACGCATCATTTTTAAATGTTATCCAATCTCAAGAAAATTCGGTTGAAGATGGGGATATTTTAAAATTTCCAACATGGCCGAATTTTTCACGATCTCAAGAAAATTTTCGTATTTCGGGGTAGTTGAGGGTGGCGAATAAAAAAGTGAAAGGCGTCAAACTGAATAAAACTTTAATTACTGTATAGGGGAAAACCCCTCCCCAGATTTTTTCAGCGGTTTTTGAAACTACTTTGAAAAGAATTTTTCGGATTTTACATGTGCTAAGGAATACAATCCAAATTATTTAAAAATCCATTTAGACGTGTATCATTTTTTAAGCTTAAAGGGACTGGTTCACGATTTTTAAACAAAATATTTTTTGTCTTTTATGTGAAACATTAAAAATATAGCTCAATTAATGTTGATAGCCAACATTTTGACCGTCTGAATGCAAGAATAAAAGCAATATTATTTTAGCCCTTATTTTAGCGTTGTAATATAGAATATCTTAATTTTGGATAGTCACAAATTTTAACCTTTAGATGACACATTCTACCCGAAGAATGCTTGAAATGTGAAAGATATAATAAACTTAGACATTTCTTTAGAACATTTCGTAAACAATAACATGCCGCAATCGTTGTTTACAAAACAATAAATGAACTCTCTAAAATGAGCTTCTGTGATAATGTATAACCTTCATTTTTATGTGAAATCTTTTAAAAACATTAGACGGTAGATTTTGATCATCAAAAGTGAAAAACAAGATTTTGGGTGAAATCGTGAATCAGTCCCTTTAAAACATGGATAAAAAAATCAATATCAGCCGCAATATTTGACTTTTCCTTTTCAATTTAAATAGCTAGCTGAGTAGCTCAGTGGGTTAGCATACCGACTGCTGAACTGTAGGTCGCAGGCTCGAGTCCAGCAGGGGTTTTAATTTTTTTCAAATTACCATCTACTAAAACTGTATTTTTTGACAAATAAAGTAAATTTGAAAATGTTCAATTTCAAAATATTGTTGTACATATCCTCACTTTTCATCTACATCAAATTTCTCTGGGGTAGCTTACCTCCTTGGAAGGGGTACATTATTCATAATAGGTGTTAAAACTCCCAGTTGATTTGACATGTTTGAATATGTAAAATGTAAAGTCTCCATTAACTAATAGCGCACGAAAGGTTACAAGTGTATCTTTTATGATAACTACAAATATCACACTAGAACTTAAAGGCTTTCCTTTCATATTAACCCGATCCCACCTCTGGTGTGTCCAGCGGTCCGTATTTGCCCAACTATCTATTTTGTATTGCTTATAGGGGTTATGAGATTGATCACTGTTCGTTATCTTCACCTTGCATTAAGGGATCTCAGGGGTATTAACTTTCAGGATTTTGCAAGAGGAGTGTAGGTCTAAAAACGATACGTAGCTTGTCTATTTTGCAGAAAGTAGACTTAAAACTATGGGGGATATGTATTCAACTGGTGTTTTTTTTTTTTTTTTGGGGGGGGGGGGGGGGGGCTTTCGTAACAGCATCCTGTTGTAATTATTACTTGTTTTCAATATACGTGTATATGTTGATGTTCTGGTGGGTCTTTTCTCAGCTTTTGTATATTAGTTTTAGAGTTAGTTTGAATTTGTCTCATTTCCTATGTAAACATTCTATCGTCCTGATGAAAGGACATATGTTATACACAACTATCAACGATTACTTAATCAATGTAGCTCCTACCCGCGCTCTGGAACCGCACGAAGTGAGGCAGGAGATTTACAGACGGGAATGTAAGAAGCTGCATGTCATCCCCATTAGTAGTTACCTTAGGAACCCAATCACCAACGCCTTAGTCGTCCCCCACTGTGGGCTGGGTCCTATGGGCGCCCTGGCCCTGGCAGCCCCACTTATGGAAAGTATTTCAAGAAATCGAAATCACAACCATGCTTACATGGGTTTTTTTCCCCTGTATATATAGTAGACCTATTAATGATTTTTCTCCCTATTGCCTGTGAAGCAACATGTAAGATAAACCAGCAATTGATGTATTATGATTTTAGTTGGATCACAACATAGTCTTCCTGGACATTGCTGAGAACAATATAGGTCCGTTCGGTTTAGAACACATGGTGGAAGCATTTTTGGAAACGATGTGCATCACGCACTTGGTAAATTTTGCTACAATGTTATCCATTTTGTGGTTTTTAAAATATTTGTTAACAAATTAATCTTTTCAGTTGATACTTTAAGAATTTGTCGGACAATGATCTAGGCAGCAAAGGAGCTAAAATTTTGTGTGGCGCCATAAGTAAACAGTCCATGTTCGAATTTTTAGAACTGTCAAGTACGTTTCTTTTCTTTTTACAATATTTCTTCCATTTTCCCGTCCTTTTCTTCAAAATACAAAACAGTCTGGTGGTTTTTTTTCAATGATCATAATTTTTTCATCAACAGGTAATGGATTCAAAGACGAGGATTCGGTTCTATTTGCTGACGCAATCGAGGTAAGGAAACACGTGATCTGCAGTAGTAAGGATATATCGGGAGGGTTTAACATTTAGAATGCAAGAATCACACTTTGCAAATGGCACGTGACGTTCCAGTGCTCTGTGATCTTTTAATTGTAGAAATCCAAGAGCTTACGAGAAGTCATTCTTTCTCACAATCATTTCGCAGAAAAGGCTGGCTTTGAATTTGGAAGAGCTATTGGTATCTATCGTAATTTCTGTTGAACCTGAGAAAACTGTAAAACTTTTCTGCTTAAACAATGGACACATTTCACTATATCATGAAATTGGAAGATGTGACTTTGATCTAGACTCTGACTTGTAGCTAACAATGACAGGCTTGAATCATTTGACATCAGCTGGAACCATATCAACGGAAGATCTGCAGAAGCTTTCGCGAAAGGTGTCAAGGTATTTCTAGATCTATTTTTGTTCATTTCTGTAAATCTTTGTCTTGGACGCAGAGCATAGTGGACGCATATCGAACACTTTTCCTGTCCGCCGTCTAGAATCACTCTTTTACAATAACTCAGAGCACTGGCACATGACACCTAATCCCTCGAACACTCTACTTATATCTTATCACACAGAAAAATGTTGGCATGAAGCGACTTGATATAAGTTTCAACGGGTTCGGACGAGATGGCTGCAAAAGTTTGTCGGTTGCACTAAAAAAGAATCGGACATTGCAGGAACTGGATATTTCCCACAACAGGATGGTGGACGAGGACATAGAAGTCCTCGCACAAAGCCTGATGGAAAACGAAACCCTCAAAACTCTAGTGGCATGTTGATATAGTTCATCTGTTATACTGATAATCTTCTCTTGATCATTAAGTATTACACAAATTACAGACTTTAAAATCACAATATCAGTAAGATTAATTATTCTAAGACTGGGACATATAATTACGTTTCATGAACCTCTACGATTAATTAATGTTTTTTGGTATTTTCTCTATGGTTCGAATTTAATTTGTAATACAGTCCAATTCCTTTCCCAGACCACTAATATATTACTGCACGTGTGTTACATGTGACGCTTTACTTATCAGGTCGGAGATAACTTGTTGACACACAAGTCATCTCTTAACATTCTTAAAAGCATCGAAGATCCAAAATCAGCTACTGTATTGGAAAAAGTGGACCTGAAGGTAAACTCCTATATGAATACTTAGTCTAATATTTCACATTTTATCCTTTATTCCGCTGTCCTAGCATTTAATATTACGTAATCTTTTTTCTATGATGTCACAGAACATTTGTGTGGATCAGGAATTTGTTCATCTGTTAGCGGAAGTGAAAGAAATCAAATCGATCGAAATAAAACATGGAAGAATCATGCAAGTGGGAAAACCGAGAAGACGACGAAGGCGAAGAAAACCGAAGCCAAAGCCCGAGGCTGAGAACACAAACCCCTCCACCAAGCAACAGCCACTGCATACGACTGGACAAGATATATCATCGAAAGAAGCAATGAACACAGAAAGTATGAGCATCAGTATGACGAATGTTAACGATGATGGTAAAGTAATGGACAACAGTGAAATGGAACAGGTGCTTCTTCTAGCGCCACCTCCCGGTGGTATCGTTAGGGAGTCTCTGATACTGGGACAGGAAGTATTCAGCAAAGAAATCGGCCATGATTCAGTATGATCAGTTCTTAATATCAGTTTTGAAATCGAGGCAGGCTACTCACAAAGTTGATGGTGCAGGGGTATCAACACTCTCGTTTAAAGTCAGCATTTTCGCAAATTATATGGTCGTTATAACAATTTAATCTAGTTTGCCAATACAACCAATCATTGGGTCAGATGCTGTCTGACTTGTTTCAGACCGATTGTTAGGCCGTTCTTGGTACAGTTTTGACTACGGATAACTCCGTTTACCTAATCAAGATATAGGGCTCATGGCGGGTGTGACCGGCTGTCGACAGGGGATGCTTACTCCTCCTAGGCACTAATCTCGGTTGAGATTCGGCTCTCTATCACTATTAATGTTGTATTACTCACCGTTTAGATATAAAAATCCCAAAATGAAAACAGGCACTACATTTTCCGTTCAAATGAAGATTTTTATGGCACAATATTTTATCTCCTGGAATTGAAGAGTTCCTATAGTCTGCTTTATCTAGTTACTGATACATTGTATCTCTACATACACTCTGTACCTACTTGCACAGGGGCTAAGCCCGTTTTGGGCCCGAACTCTGTGATACCATAAATATAGAAAGGGGTCTAACTCTGACACAGATAAAAAACTAACCACTCGCTTCAAATGCCTAAAAAAAATCTTAAACTAGGTAAGCTATGCGTAATTTGTCGTTTTCCTTGCATAAATTAATGTTTTAACTACTTGCATGCCAAATTTCAAGTCACTGGTTCTTAAAATAACAAAGATATACGTCATCGTTCTCTCGATTTCACTTGTATATTTTTACTAGGACATTTACCAGTCCAGGTCACGGAGTTGTTTCTCGCCAATGACAGCAGCGAAATTCAGACTAGTATGGAAGATTTCGGACCTGTCAATTAAAATTTCAAATCAATTATACGCTACTTTCTTCCTCATATTTTAATAATGTTCTTCGTGTAGACGTTACACGACTTATTTTTCCTCATCAGCATCAGCTGTTGACAAGAGCTGCCGTTTTAATGAACGCACTAAATACCCGATAGACTTAAAATCTCAAATACCTTAAAACTTATCAAAACATTATTCTTGTGATATTGCACTTAGAGAAGGAAATTGAACATTATTCCTTGGCTTTTTTAATTTTTTGTTTTTGTTTATTCTATTTCATTTAGATTATTATTACCCATTTCCCCCTTCTCTAAAGTTTTAGACATTTCGGGTATTTAGTGTATTCATTAAAATGGCAGTTCTTGTCAACAGTTGACGCTGCTGAGGAAAAATAAGTCGTGTAACGTCTACACGAAGAACATTATTAAAATATGAGGAAGTAAGTAGCGTATAATTGATGTGAAATTTTAATTGACAGGTCCGAAATCTTATGGTTAGTTTTTTATCTGTGTCAGAGTTAGACCCCTTTCTATATTTATGGTATCACAGAGTTCGGGCCTAAAACAAACGGGCTTAGCCCCTGTGCCTACTTGCATTTCACTAATTCAAAACACAAACTATAGGAACTCTTCAATTCCAGGAGATAAAATATTGCGCCATAGAAGTCTTCATTTGAACGGAAAAATTGGTGATGGTTTACTTTATGGATTTTTCATATTTAGACGATAAGTAACACAGCATTAATAGTGATAGAGAGTTAGTTTAACAGTCAAATCACTTATTTAAAGCGAACAGCACAGTCACCTAAGTGCACATTAATTGCTAGAACTGGCTGAAGCTGAAAGTAAATTTCCAGACATGAATTATGAAGGACTGCTACGAGATTCGGTGAAGGCGTCAGTCCAAATATTCAGCCGAGCCGAATCTCAACCGAGATTACCTAGGCATCTGATCCCACCTCTGGTATATCCAGGGTTTCGTGTTTGCCCAACTCTCTATTTTGTATTGTTTATAGAAGTTATGGGATTGATAACTGTTCGTTATCTTCACTTTTCATCAATCATATATTTAAATTACTGTGCATACATTCATACATACATGTACGTGCACCCGTATCCATTTTACCCTGAGTTAGCAAAATTTTAAAGAGGCATTTCTAATTTATAAGTATTTGTCTGTAAATTCCCTAATTACAAGTTGTCAATCTGGTTTTAGGCGAAAACACTCATATAAAAGTATTCTTATTTGTCTAGTAGATAGATAAATTAAAAATATCGGTGAAGGTAAACAAACAGATGTACTTTTTATAGACTTACAGAAAGCATTTGAAACGGTCAATCCCAAGGTTTTATTACACAAACACAAATCTTTTGGCATGTGTAATGATCCTTCTGAATGGGTTAAATTATATCTAACAAATTGTACATATAACGTTATTTGGAAAGATAATCCATCGGAAGAAAAGAATGTAACTAATAGAGTTCCACAAAGCTCTATTCTAGGCCCATTGTTGTTGTTTTTTATCTTGTATATTAATGATTAGAAAAGAATGTACCATTGGAGTTCCACAAATCTTTATTTTAGGCCCATTATTTTTGTATCTTGTATATTAATGATTATCCACAAGCATTGAAGCATTCTCACGTCAGTATGTACGCAGATGATACTTCACAAGATTTAACGGATAACTCGGTGGAAAACATAGAGTCAAAGATGTGTGAAGATATACAGAACAATAAGGTTTGGATTAAGGAAAATTAGATTAGTCATAAATCTGTCGAAAACTCAATGTGTGCTTATTGGATCTGCACAAAGATTATCATAGTTTCAGAAATTAAATTTAGTGGTAAATAACCATGTCATAGAATGTGTTCAGAAGTTAAAATTACTTTAGTTGGTGCTATTATCGATGAAACTTTGCCCTGGAAAAGTCAACGAGAAATACTGGTGAATAAGATTTCAAAGAAAATTGGCATTTTAAGAAGAATGGGGTATTTCATGTCCATGATGCACTGTTGAAGATTTTTAATACTATCATTTTCTACATTTTACATTTTGCACTACAGGGGGGCAATCCGAAAAAATGTAAAGAAGCTTTTTATATTACAAAAACGAGCTGCAATGATCATTCTTTCCATCAGATTTTTTTTTCCAAACACCACATAATGTCATGTTTACACAACTTGACAGGTTGCCTCTATCAGATTACTTTGTCTATAGAAAAGTCAATCTAGTGTATAAAGTTTTACGTGGTTTAATGCCAGATTATGTATAAATGTTTTTTTGAAAAAATATGTTTCAGAAGTTAACTAGAGGCAAACAAATGCACTGTATGTACCAAGGGCGAAGACTGAATATCAGAAAAGATCTTTTAGTGTTTCAGGTAGCAACATGTGGAATGCTTGATGAAATGTAGAGATAACGAACAGTGATCAATCTCATAACTCCTATAAGTTATACAAAATAGAGAGTTGGGCAAACACGAACCCCTGGACACATCAGAGGTGGGATCAGGTGTCTAGGAAGAGTAAACATCCCCTGTCGACCGGTCACATCCGTCGTGAGCCCTATATCTTGATCAGGTAAACGGAGTTATCCGTAGTCAAAATCAGTGTGCCAAGAATGGCCTAACAATCGGTATGAAACAAGTCAGACAGCATTAGACCCAATGATAGGTTGTAATGGCAAACTAAATTGATATCAGAAACTCTACAAGTGTTATGTGTTTTGAAAGAACTTATCTTGGAGATTATCTTATTTTATCTTAGTTTTGATTTTGTACCTATTTATTCTACATTCACAATTATTTCTAAAGTTTATATGTACTTTATTTCTTTTTATCTGTTTTAAAAAAAAAAAACAACAAAAAACTCATATCTGTCCGTATGTACAGAATGTTATATGCAAGACCCTATTAAAAACTAGCATTGTTGCTAAATGTCCATCCTGGATAAATGAAGGCTTTATTGTTATTATCATTACACGCGCACGCATCTACTCGATCATATATATATATATATATATATATATATATATATATATATATATATAGCCCAGTAGCTAAGTACTTCGTTACTAGCTTAAAAATACGGATGTATATTTAATTGCTGTTATAAAATTTAGAAATTCATTTCAAAATTAAGGATTATCTCCCTCATGCATAGCTCTTATCCTTGGACGAATTTGGCTCCACTTTTTTGGCACGCTTTTTTGGCTATATTGAGCTCTAAAACTTCATAGTTATTTCGGATTTCAAACATTTCGGTTGAACATCACTGAAGAGACATTATTTGTCGAAATGCGCATCTGGTGCATCAAAATTGGTACCGTATAAGTTTTACATATATATATATATATATATATATATATATATATATATATATATATTGGGGGGGGGGGGGGGGTGCGTGTGTGTTGGAATTACTGTTTATAAAATCAATTATTATTTGAATAAACAAATACAATGTTGTTAATATCATTCATGTAATGGAATTACGGTTCATTTTACGTCATGATCAGCTCTAAATCAATGTTATTTTTAAAAAAAATATTCAAAATATGAATATGAAAAACATTTATTCATCAAAATAAATTATCAAAACACGTGTACACACATGGCGTATCAATTTATTATGATATATCAAAGTGAACACCAGTCAATAAGAATATGACATCTGAGAAACATTTGCGTTTGGAATCAAAACTGTAAAAAATATTTAATCGCAAGAAAATTGGAGAAATGCACTCCTTTGCATTCCATTGTTTTAATACTTTCAAAAAAGAATTGTAAAAGTGGACATTGGTATTCCGAATGTCATTTTAGAATTAGAAATTGGTATTCCGAATGTCATTGTAGAAAATTAGACATAGGTATTCCGAATGCCATTATAGAATTAAACACTGGCATTCCGAATGTCAATTACACATCGGTATTTTGAATATTGTAGAATCAGACTAAGACATTGGTATTGTCATTGTAGAATTAGACATTGGTATTCCGAACTATACAAATGTATCACAACACAACAACAAACTTGTATTTTCACCAAGATGTGTAATAAACAGATGAAAGACTAGGTCTTTGTTACTCTACTCGATTTGCATGATATATTCTATTTTCAACTGTTAACCTTCTTTCTACACATAAAGTTATGCCCACCGATCTCCTGTTTGTCTATTACACCAGGCTAAGCGCCGATCTCTTGTTGGTCTATTACACCAGGCTAAGCGCCGATTTGACGTTGTGGTATTGTACGTCTTTTGTCAGATTGTTTTGGTTCTCATTCTCATTTTTCGGCTTTTGAAAGGACAAGGAGGGTGCTACTATCTCTTCAGGTTTCTGCTGAGCCTCCCCGTACCCATCCTGTTTGCTCGCATTCGTACGGATGTCGTCTTCCTCGTTGGTCGACATTGGAAGTCGGGCTCGGAAAGGAAACGGAATGTCCTCGTGTTGGCTGTCCTCTGCGGAGTTGTTTTGGTCCAGTGTGGGTTCCGAATCATCAGATTCCGAGCTCGACGATACGGAGGACACAATGGAGTCTTTGTTCTCATTGGAACCGTTTCCTATCTTTTTGATTAACCAGTACATGCTGTTTTTACCCTGAAATAAAGATATGTAATATGTTACACCAACTCTTTTTTATTATTTCGTATCTGAGCGGAGAAGAAAATCTACTGTGGCTGTTTGTGAAGTGGTATAAACTCGAGGTATTTTTATTTGTTTACACGTGTTTGTTTGTTGTTTTGTGTGCTAATTAAATTCTTTTGTTAACAGTAACTGTGTTTGTTTAGATTGTTAACAAATATACGCACACAACAGAGTCTGGATTTCAATAAAACGTTTACCAAGTTTGGGAGAGATATCTGTGAATCTAGATTTTGGAAGATGGATTTCTTACTTTGTGATATACTAACGTACTCTTTGATAAAAATATCTAGATTTAACGCATCTTTTGAAAATGCAAAGGTTAGATTTGGAGGCTTGCAGTGTAGTCTCTGAACGCTATCGTTTGTCTTGGAGACTTACTAGTTTGTTTCTCTTCTTAAGGAAGTAATTTCCTGTCTTCTCCAGCGCTGTATATGTTCCATGACTGACATTGATTCTGTTGGCTGTAAACATAATAAATTGACTGTATTAAGGTTTGGAATGAAACGACAAAACATCATTGCAACATGTTCCATTTGTTAATGTACTGAATACTACTCACTTGTTCCATTTGTTAATGTGCTGAGTACTACTCACCTGTTCCATTTGTTAATGTACTGAATACTACTCACCTGTTCCATTTGTTAATGTACTCACCTGTGCTATAGAACATCATTCTGGCAGCGTTGTTAACCGTTTCTCCAACTACACAGTAACGCGGCATCACAGTATTGACAATGCCAGCAACACAAGGGCCTAGAAGAAAACTGTAAGAGTCATTTCAGAAGCAAACAAAATTGAAGTTTTTAAAAGTGTTTATTAGTTTCGTTTGATATACCTGTGTTTATTCCGATCCTGACTTGAACGATGCGATCTTCATTTACAATAAACTGACGTTTACTAATCAGATCTATTAATTGTAAAGCGAAATTTGCCACTTCTGTCACATGGTACTTATTCCTGTCTGGTAAACCTGGAAAGGAAACAGACAACTTGAATATACAGTGCTGTAGATCACTTTTTTGTGATATTTCATTTTCGCGAGGATACAATGATGTATTTCTTCAGGAGACATAATTTTCGCGAATTATTATTCTATTTTTAAAGATGTATGATTATCTGTATATACAAACCTGACACAGCCATGTAGCAGTCATTTAATGTTTCTAACTTGTACATATTGTAGGACTCTGACAGTTTGTCAATGGCTTCGTATAGAGTATTCAGTAAATCGACAATCTGTAGCGCCGAACAATCCAAAGACATTTTGTAGAAGCCGCATACATCAGACGCCATTACTGTGACAACCTTGAAGTATTCTGGCTTGATGTTTTTGCTATGCTTTACTTGTTCCGCAATAGGTTTGGGTATCATCTGGTACAGAAGAGAGTCGGTTTTGCTTTTTTCTTTTGCTAATTCTTTCGTCTTATCAATTAGCGTCAGGGCGTATTTATGGAAAACGGAAGTGACGTATTCCGTCATGTAGATAACAAAAGGACACATTAATATGACGACTACGAGGAGGGTAGCGCTGACTGCTAAATCGGTCTGGACCTTTTCAATTACAGTATCCAGAATGGCCAAGATTTCCTCACCTAGATCTTGTTGTACGTCTAGCAAGGTGTCGAGGTACATAGTCATATTGTCAAACCACCAACGAGCTTTCTGCATTTCTGGGAATGTGTTGTTGCCGTGTTTCACGTTATGTAAGATTTCTGATCGGAAAGAGTCTATAATGTCAGTCAAGTTGTTTCCGGCCTCGCTTACAACATACGAGTACAACAATCGAACACGATCGGAGTACAATTGAGCAGTCTTGTAGTACGCTCGGAAGTTGTGTACTCTGCTGTAGTACATTTGGTAGTAAAAATGATTTTCGAACCCGCCATTAGCATAAAACATAGTCCCTAAAGCTCTTTCTACACCCACATCTTCCTTTGCGCTTGTCAACTTTTGATATGCAACAAGAGTTTTCCATACGACAGCGAATTTCGATTCGTTGATTGAGTCGTACAGCCAGACGATTACAACTTTGATGATGCGAGTATAGAAGTCAATTTCATCTTGAATGTACACCTCCGATGGCGTTAGTGATTGTCGTCTGCGATTAAGATGCTGTACCAAATTGGCGCGTGTTGAAAATTCCGTCCTATCGAGTTTATCCAAATTTCCAGGCCAGACCGGGAGTCTCGTAATGGCTTTGTCAGTTGCTATATACTCTGCAAGAAGAAATGTTTTGGTTTCTGGGCGAAGAGCACTCAGATACAAAACGCTCATATCTCGTTCCTTCTGCAAGTGATGGACAAGCTTTCCAAGTTCGACACTGTATACCAACGCTTTCCTGGTCTGTTGAATACAAAACGTTCGAAAGCAAAATTGAGTTTTACGAAACTTAATATTGTACTCTGATTTGATTTATGAAAAACAGTTTGAATAAAAATCTAAATGTATGCAAACAATGTCTTGTGCTTGTGTGTACTCACAGCCTCGTTTTCGCTTTTGAGTGAGATAGTGTCCGAGAGCATATAGACACTATAGGACCAGACCCCTAATACCGGTAACACCGTCAGGCATAGCATCTTTATAAGTTGGATCTTCTTATCCGAATCCGTCAAGGGTGGGGCGTTGCAGCAGATACCTTAAAGAATGACGTTAATATCGCGCGAAATTCTACATAAATGGGTTTGACAGCTAAAATTTGATTTTACAAATTAATGTTGAAAACGTGTACCTCTACTAAATGACGTATGTTTGCTGGGGTTATCTATTTCAGGTAAGAATACCATCTTCCTAGTGTCGTCATCCTCGTAGATATTGAGAGCCTTAAGAGTTGCCATAGTCGCCTTTGGTTGTGACAAGTCAGGCTTTTCGGAAGCCATCTACAATGACAAAAGTATATTAAGGATTATTTCAGCGCCACAATCTACACCAGGATTAATGACCATATACTGAGAATAAACTTAAGTCAAATTTTCAAATATATCTAATCGGTAAAATATAAGTTTTTATGAGATAATAACACTTTTATCATGAGTTTGAACTTTTAGTATGATTCAATATATCAATGAATTATCTGTCTGCATATAACGAGATCTATACAGTATCTATTTTTTGACTGAAATCAAAGAACCAGGTGGGATGGAAGGACACCACTTCCGATTTTTAACAACCCGCAGGTCTAGTTTGTATTGGTCCCCATTTCCACCATGATTGTTAGGTTTTTCGGCTCTGTGTGTGTATTAAACTAAGAGCAAAGGACAGTGTAAAAACTATTGCATGAATTTCATTCAAAGTTTGCACAAAAGAAGGGTTTCGATACTTCCAAGAGGTGGTTACTTTTGGGAAGCAAACTTTTCATAACTGTTATTGAGCCAGTTAGAACAATTTTTGTGTGATATTCTGATATCCGTGAAACACTGCAATCTTTCTCTCTTTTTCAATCAATATGTCCACATTTTTTTTCTTTTTCCAAATGAAAGTTATTTGCATTTATTTTCAATAAAATGATACGATATAGAAAGAGAAAACAACAATTTTTCTACACAAGAAAAAAAAAATGTTGTTAATCCGTATTTTGAAGGTTTCGCAAGATCGAAAATCGGTAATTGCCAATCGCTCTTGACATAGTTACCAAAATACCATATTATATATATTTATAGGATATCACGATAAAATTGAGGGAGGAAAATCATTTTACTTCCGTTCACATAAAAACGTATTTTACTAAGTAGCGATGATCAAAAAAGTGACTTTTGAAAACATCTAAATGTTGTTCCAGATTTTATCTAAACATTTTCTTCAGTCTAAGGTAATCGTCTTAAGGTTTATAACCGGTAAGTGAAAGACATTTATAATCATTTTGGTAAGACCACATAAAACAAATCAATAAATACTCAAAATGAAAAGAAGACCATACCTTTGAAATATGAATTTAAATTAAACTCGAATAATCCAGAAAACCAAAATTTCTCTTATTTTAACATTTACAAGACTACATCACAACAATTTCGAAAGCAATAAGGTTCGTTTTACGTTACTATGACAATGATTACGTTTCCGTTGACAAAATAAGGCGCTAAATGTATCGGACCATTAGAACTCAGCTTGGCTACTTAAGGACAATTGGTGCAATTTGCTTCCACAACTTTGGGCAATAACAAGAGAAAATTATTGTCTCACTTAGCACCGTCTAATCACTTTTGCATGCACGCTCTTTGAGTTTCGTAAACCATCATTTTGTCTGTTTTAAATTAATTTAACAGTCTATGTATAAAATACATAAAAATTACATTAACACGGATGAACACACTAAACAACAAGAGGCCCACAAGCCTTATCAGTCACCTGAATACTAGTTAAAAGACATTTTAAGTATCAATAGTTCTAAGGGCTGTGAAATCTTACAAAAAATTCTGTTATGAATATCTAAGGTAAGTTCTAATATTCAGCAACCGTATAAAACAAGATGTGTTCTTAAAACTTAAATTAAATGCCCTCAAAAGTGCCTATAGTGATGAAAGGCTTTGCTTAATACAAATGTATATGTAACATTAATGCAATATGACTAATTTGGACCCGTCCTAGAGTTAAAATCCTGGGGTTGCGAATTCACAATTTTTGGTACATTCTTTCTGCTTTTCCTAAATATGCATTTAATTTAAAAACTGTATCCATATATTTAAAGAAGTCTTTCAAATATTGTACCATAGTTTACTATTATTCGTTAAATTATATTATAGCTTTCGGAAGCGCGGTCGCCTGTTTACAATATGATGCCAATTGTTATGTCTTTAAATTACACTTTGTACACCATATATTTCTATCACAATGACTTTCTATCACCGAAAAATGTATGTTCATTAATTGTTTTTTAAAATCCGTTTTTAAAGTGCATATAAATGTTTGGACTGTTGGTTTTGATATTTTTATTTAGTATTTACGCATTCTCCGACTTTCAGTACCGGCATTGGCTTTAAGAATTGAAATTGAAAAATTCAAATAAAATTCTTAGAACCCATATTCATGCATTTTTCTGTTTAAAAATTTAGCAATATATTCAACTGATGATGGTGGTTACTCTTTTGAAAATCCTATTTGATATCCTTCATTCTAATACATATTTTAACTAAATTGGCTTGAAAAACATTTACATGTGTATACAATAGATTTAAAAAAAAATGGTGAAACATAAGAGAGAAAAAAAATTAAGAATTGTAAGATGCGAAACCATAAAAGAAACACAAGTCTGATTCACTCTGTCCGCTAAACAAGTTTATCCCTCAAACGCATTCTTATCACGTGACTCGGTCTTTTATAAAACTCTTTATAAATGCTACCCGTATTTCTACGTACACGTGTTTCTCGACTTGAGGAGAATGTGGAAATAGAAAGTCTTTGGGACGAGACCATTGACGATATTATCTTGTATCAAGGTTTAAGTGAGATTCAGTGCGAATATCTATAATGTATTTGGAGAACTTAGTCTGAGTCAGTTATCTGTGTTTGATATGTGCAATTTTGATCTGGAAGAACTTCATACAGTGGACAGTGATGTTGTTTTTTTTTTTCTCGAGAATGTGGGCGGGGTTTGAAGAAAAGTGTGGGTTATGTACAGATAACCCATACTTTTAACAAAAGAAAGCACGCCAAACTATGGTACAATACATATTATTTCAATGTTTTACACATATACACTAAATATGTATACCAAGTTTGATCCCGCCCTGGAGACAGAACCTCTATCTCAAAGTTCATGAAATCTGCAATTTTGGTCGAGGTATACCTACTCTACTTTACATTTAGAACTTTTTTCTTACACATGCGCGATTGTAGAGAAGAAGAGTTCTGAAAATTTTTCATTTTGGGTGCTTTTTGGGAGTTGAACTATGTTCAATCTCCCTGGGTCATCACGCACTTTTCTGCGCAGTAATTTGTATTGATTTGTATAGTGGTCGTCAGCGGGGGTTCTGTGTCAGCTGATTTACTCCTAGGTAAATCAACATAAACTTTTATAAACATCCGCCTTTAAATAATCCATGTAACTTTTCTGAATTAATCTAATTTTGATAATTGACATGTAAATAAATGCAATGATATTGTATTCAAATCAATTTGAATACAAGATTTCGATCAAATTGATACTGATATACATAGAAAAATAAAAGATAAGGTTGAAAATTGTCGTTTGTAGCGCAGCGTCACCTATAAACATTGATAGGGAAACGAACGACAACTGCACACAAGCCCTATTGACACCGTGGCGCGAAATATCGAATATGGTGCGAAACCTCAGAAAATTTACAAGAAATAACTCTACAACATTGTGTATGTGTATATATTTGGGTTTTTTTTAATGTGATATAAAAAATGCTTGATGTTACATGTAGATTGAATTAAAACACTTCATTCCCAGTCAACAACTTTCGATTGGGATCGGAATACGAAATAAAATTTCTTATATCCGGTGGCAAAGTGAAACTGCTTCATGCTTCAAGTTATTGAATTACGTAGTAATTGCACGTTACACATTAGAGAACTGTTCCTTTTAATAAAGAAAGTCACAAAATAGATACAAAATGAGTGTACCTTATTCATTACTGTTACCGAGCTTTCGTCGACTACAATCTCGAAATGCCGTGTTTCGCTGCGCTTGATGACGGTAAGGTCCACATTTTCTACGTGAGTAGTGTGATATTTGTTTATGAATTTTTTGCGCATACATGGTATGTCTCGGCTAGGAATAATGGAAACTTTCTCACCTATGTATGTAAAGACATATTAATCTCTATTTTTAAAAATGTAGAACACTTTTATCAAATGACAATGTTTGAAAACGCTTAGAGCCCCGATGTCAGAATTTCCTTTTCCAAGACATCAATATGTCAAATTCATTATCCTTTTTGAATAGTATGTACCATATTTTGTACCAGTTATCCATTTTGAATCCCCTATTACAATGGGATTTTGCTGCACTCTGTAATGTTTGAGTGGATGTCATGAGTGTGTGTCAAACAGAAATTTTAAGAGCATGGGATAAGGTGCTGCCATGTATTACTTCACTATCAAAGTTTAACCCAGTTGCCACAATGTTGAATTTATGCTGCAAAAAGGATTGGAAATTGCTCTGGTCAAAACACATTGTTTATTTGTCTACAGATGAAAGAGACATGAGGATTCTCCCTCACAAACTGAGAGAAAAAAATAGTTATGGATCTTGTACATGTATAGTTTATTAATCACTATAGATTTCCAGCATCACAAGTCTGATTCCACTATATGCTTTCCATACTGTCAGGTTCATTCACCCCCTGTTTGAGCCACAGTATAATATCCCAAATACCTTGGCAATAAATAACATTATTTGACTAGTGTTTCATTTTTAGCGGAGTTGCGATGAAGTCGAACTCGGCTTATGATCTGATGAAGTGCCTTTGGGCGGGCAGGCGGACACGCATCAACATTTCATTTCCGCACCATAGCTCTAGAACGAATTATAGGATCTCAATCAAACTTAGATCGATTAAGTAAGACAAGAAGCCTATCGATTCCGGGGTCACAAGGTCAAAGTCACAGTGGATATAAATAGACTGAAATTTGGAGAAAATTTTGTTTTCTGCACTATAATTTTTTAACAAATTATAGGATCTCAATTAAACCTAGATGGATTATCGCCCTTGATGAGACAAAGAAGCCTATTGATTTTGTTCAAGGGTTAAAGGTCAAGGTCACAAAGGATTTAAGTCGGCTGAAATTTATGTACGCAAAATTTTGCTCCCTGCTTGATAATTCTTGAAAACTTTTCTGCCGGTTCCCTCTATGCCCATTCCTTGCGCAACTCGGCTTGTGCATTTCCGATGCCCGACAATTTCTAATTTTTTTGCATTTCATTTATTTTAAGTTATTATACAATTATTTACCATTCCATTGATCCTCTACAGGACTGTAGTATACTCAGGTGACAGTTTAGCATATTGAACTACCTTTTCAAGTAATGAATCCTTAGAATTAGCTATAACTAGGATTAAACTTGAATGTATATATACAGGGGGAAAACTTCTTCATAACTGCAAGGCATTGATAACCATACTGATTTGAATGTTTGGGCCATAATATGTGGTTACATTTTTCATGAGAATATAAAAGGGTGAAATTCTAGAAAACAACAACACGACTTCAGTTACTCGAGGAGCGTTGTGGTCCATGGGCCTTCCATTATCCATGTTTGCTGTTGTAACGCTTTGAAAAACAACAACAGTTGATTTGTATCTAAAATCATGATAATATTCAGTCATTTATCCCCCTACCCTTCCAGCACTATCTTTTCTAACTGAATTTCCACAATGTTCAACTCCCATGAGTACTTTAAGTACTTTGATTAGTCTAGCCAGTAAGCCTATGGAATTTACAATTTATTTCCCTCTTACTCTCCATTCTAAATATCAATTTAGTTTCAATCAATGGAATGAATAAAGTCAAAGGTCAAGTTGAGAGAAAGTGGTGTGTTCTTTGGCTCCTAAGAAAAGTGTTTTATTCGAGTATTAAAACGCTATTCGTGTTTTGAAAATCATATAGGATGCGGTATTTTGTTATCTAGAGTGAATTTACATCAATATTTCACGTTTTCCAGCACCGCTTTTCTAGATTTAGAGGAGAAACATTTTCTAACATTTGGATTGTGCTACCTGTGGTTAGTTTTCACGCATCGGTCAGCGAACAATGACCAACACTTCGATGTCTGAAATAGTGCACGAGAGTTTAACAATAGTGAACAGTGCGAACAGTACAAGTCAAAATGTACCTATCGAGAAGGATAACAGCCAGGATTTTAACACTATATTGGAAATGTTAAAGAGGATGGACAAGAAACTAAATAAAATAGATTCATTAGAATCTAAACTCGTCAAAATCGAGGGTATGATGAATAGCATGAAAATTGTAGAGAACCAGTTGAAAAAAGTGCGAGTCTTCAGTATCTGCTTTTGAGAGAGATTTAAAAAGAAGTGAAAAGGAATCAAAGTGAGATGGAAATATGTTTGGATGGACTCAGCAATTTATTTGACGATGCGTCAAAAAAAGTGAAAATAATAAGCACTGAGATAGAGAATTAGCTTTGTGAGCTGTTTAACTAAACTATTAACTTCAATTTTGAATAAAAGACTTATGGCTTGAGTTGAACATAATGATGTCATATCTGACACACAATTCGGTTTTAGACCTTCTTTAGGAACTGTTGATGCCATTTTTGCCTTGCAAACTGTAATTGATAAATATCTTTCTAAGAAAAAGACACTCTACTGCTGTTTGATTCGATAGACAGAGCTAGGGGCAAGCCTCTTAAGATTCTTCGATCATTGTACAATAATATTAAGTCATGTGTTCTATTAAAGGGAAATTTATCAGATTTCTTTGTAAATAATATTGACGTTTTACAAGGGGAGATAATTTCTCCCCTACTTTTTTCTTTGTACGTAAACGAAAGTGAGAAGGACTTTTTGCTTAAGGACAATGCTCCCATCGAGCTACAAGAGTTATCTTTATTTCTATCAATGTACATGTATGCAGATAATATGGTTATATTAGCTAAATCGGTCTCTGACTTGCAACTTATGTTGAATTCATTGGAAATTTACACTGAAAACTGGTCTTTAACGGTTAATGTTGGAAAACAAAAGTATTGGTTTTTAAAAACGGAGGTATGTTACGAGCAGACGATAAATGGCTCTATGATAATGAACAAATTGAAGTAGTATATTTTTGTTATCGTGGATTATTGTTGAATTTTAATGGAAAATTTTATGTCACACAAAAACAGTTATCATTACAATGTAAGAAAGTTTTATTTTCACTAAAAAGAAAATGTTCTAATATGAGCTTGAATTTTACAACACTTGTGTCCTTATTTGATACATATGTAGGAATCATTGCAAATTACGGAAGTGACGTGTGGGGTGCTCATTCAGCTCCTGATATCGAAAAATCTCACATGGATTTTTGTAAAAGCATACTGGGTGTGAAAAGTGCTGCTCCTAATATAATGATTTATTGTGAATTGGGTAGATTACAATTGCAATGTTTAAGAAAATCACGAATTTTAAAATACTGGTTAAAGCTTTTATCAACAAAAAACTGTATCTTGAAATCATGTTATGACTACAGTAAAACTCGAATATAGCAAACACGGATATAGCAAAATTACGGCTATAGCGAAGTGAAATCGATTTCCCCGGCAAATTCTTATATATTCTATATAAAAATCTGTGTTTATAACCAACACGGATATAGCGAATTTACGGATATAACGAAGTAAATTCATATTCCCCTTGAATTAAAAATGAACGTAAAAATCACCTTTTATAACGATTTTTTCCCTTTTAAACTCGTGATTTTTAACAATCGTTTACATGTATATGCAAGGTGAAGATAACGAACAGTGATCAATCTCATAACTCCTACAAGCAATACAAAATAGATAGTTGGGCAAACACGGACCCCTGGACACACCAGAGGTGAGATCAGGTGCCTAGGAGGAGTAAGCATCCCCTGTTGACCGGTCACACCCGCCATGAGCCCCATATCCTGATCAGGTAAACGGAGTTATCCGCAGTCAAAATCATTGTGCCAAGAACGGCTTAACAATCGGTATGAAACACGTCAGACAGCATTTGACCCAATGCGAGGTTGTATTGACGAACAAGATCGTTATAACGACCATAGAATTTGCGAAATGCTGACTTCAATCGAGACTGTTGAAATCCCTGTACCATCAACTTGTTTGTCAGTAGCTTACCTCGATTTAAAAACTGACTATACGCAGAACAAGCTCTTACATATCGAATCAGTTGAGATATATAAACACCATATGCAGGTGATAATGGAATATTGCTACATAAATGTGGGAAGTTGACGATGGATAGGCTGAAATCATCCCGTTTGTCATACAGTTGAGTTGTTAGTTTGTCGTTAATGTCTACTTTCAATAAAATATCTAAGTATGAAGCAGAAGTGGACAACTCTGTGGTGTCCTTTATTTCGAGCTCACAGGGATATATCAAATCGACATATGAATGAAAGCTCTCATTGTTAATAGACAAAACGTCACCGATATACCTGGTATCTAAAAGTCGAATTGAAGGTCACAGCGAGAGATTTTTTCTTCTCACGTAGAAGTTTTTGAATAAATTCTGCTTCATATGAATATAAAAACAGGTCAGCTAACAAAGGAGCACAATTCGTGCCCATGGGAATTCCAACAGACTGTTGGAAGACCTGATCACCAAAGACCACGAAGATATTGTCAATGAGGAACTGTAGCATATTTTTTATTTCAACTTCAGAGTACTTGTGCGTGGAATCAGAGTGGTGTTTAACAAAGTAAGTTTTTGAATGACTGATCACTAGATATTAATATTTCCGTTTTCCGTTTTTGTTGAAGAAGCAACTGTCTATGATGTCAAAAAGTCTAGTCTTTAATTCATCGTGAGGAACGGTCGTGTATAGTGTTGAAAAGTCATAGGTTTTAATGCTATTGATTTGGGAAAAATTCTGTGATTTCAAGTTTACTAAAAGTTCTTTAGAATTTTTTAGAATCCACATTTGATTAACACCACTTCTGGCATATGTAGTCGCACAGTAAGTTTGAAGTTTCTCCTTCACAGCTGTTAACATTTTCGTGAGGAGCAAAGATAGGGGTTTGGTAGAGCACTTACTGGATCCAACAATGTATCTTTGTAAAGTTTTTATGTAGTTTAGGAATCCAGTATAGGTACGGTAACTCATATTCATTCGACCCATTGACTGGAATATTAAATGTGTCAAAACTGAAGCATGGTTTTGAAGAATTTCGTCTTTTGAAAGGGCAGCTGGTGTATAAGTATGATTACCAAAAGTGGAATTAATGCCAAGTTCGTTTAAAATACAGTTGTAATAATGAGCCTTACAAACAAAGACAATGTTGTTACTAGCTTTGTCTGCTGGAACCAAAACATATTCCTCATGTAACCTATCTAATTCTTTTATCACTTCTGGTTTACTAAACACAGAAGGATAGATGGTACGTACTTTTGTTTTCATGTGTCTAATGCGGGATTTTAATATCCCTCTTATGCTTTTAACCCATTCTGACAATGTATCAAGTTCTTGTTTTTCATATTTAGCCCATCGTCTGGCATAATCTTCGACAGAACTCATAATAGAGATGAAGTTCTGTCGCCAATTAAAAGACCGAGGTTCTCTGTATTTAGGACCTTTAAGAATAAGTGATTTGAGGTCCTCATTTTCAACTATATTAACATCACCAGTAATGACATGTCCAGCTGGACTGTAGTTGAAAGAAGATGAAGAACAAGAACATGTTGGTGGATTACGTATAAGATGGTCTATATCTAAGCACTGCAAAGTTTGTTTATAATTAAAAAGTTTGGATGCAATAGTAGAAGTATAGCTGTAGGAAATACAGGGTGTAGACTTGAACTTGAAATAAGTTGGAATCAAATCGACATATGAATGAAAGTTATTATTGTTAATAGACAAAACGTCATCGATATATCGAAATGTCGAATTGAAGGCCACAGCGAGAGATTTTTTCTTCTAACGTAGAAGTTTTTGAATAAATTCTGCTTCATATGAATATAGAAACAGGTCAGCTAACAAAGGAGCACAATTCGTGCCCATGGGAATTCCAACAATAAAAATGTGTGATGAAATGAGTAGTAAACATAAAAAATGGGTAGTAAATGTTAAAGGTATTTTGTCAAATGTTGGATTGTTGAACTTATGGTTAAATCAATGTACTTTGAAGCCACAATACATGTTTGCAGTTGCTAATTGTAAACAAACAATACTTTCTGAAATCAACTCTTCCTCAAAATGTAGAATTTATAAACATTTGATTGACCATTTTACTTTGCAATCGTACTTAACTAAAAGAATTCCTGTGCAGTATAAAAAGCTTATATGTAAGTTAAGATTATCGTCTCACTGGGTAGTTATTGAAACCGGTAGATACAAAAATTTTCCTTTAGAAAAACGTTTATGTCCTTTATGTACCTTAGATGTAGAAGATGAGTTTCATTTTTTCTTTATGTTTACTTATTACAGTCATTTAAGAATCAAATTTTTGAAAAAGTATTATTATATCAGACTTTAAATTAATTCAACTTTTATAGACACAGAATCTAAAGGAATTATGTAACTTGGGTAAATTTATTAAGAATTCCTTTGAAATTAGAAATACCAATGTATAAGCACAATTTCTATTCTTTCTTGACCTTTATATGATTTTAGATTTATTACATTGTATACTATGTCTATAAGCTGTATTTGCTTTTGACTAATAAACAACAACAATTTAGTATCAATAATATTGAGATGTTTTTAAAAAAATGTTTTACACATAAATACTATATACACTGAGTTTAATACTGCCTCTAGCCCGGAGATCATGGAATTTACAATTTAGATAGAGGTCTTCCTGCTCCACATCACTAAATGTATTTAGGTTTTAGTACACATTTGCGGTTGTACGAGAAGTTTTCTTTACTGATGATATTGTATATGAACAGTACTAAACTACCAGTTTGATATTAAAGTTCTATGTATCCACAGAACCTTCGAAGATAAAAATATAGTTTCTACTTCAAAAAATTTAATATCAGTCATATCACCATCTTTTTCTTTCCCAATTCATATATTTCGTTTAATCCTATCTTTATTTTCCGTTCTTTTAAATATCAGTCTATGAAGCTGATTAAAATGTACAATCTTCAGAAGGGGTAGGAAGAATGTTTGTAGCGAATTGGAGTTACGAAATAAATCATTTACTATTACTTTTTTCCAAATGAAGTCCCCCCCCCCAAACTCTTATATTATTATCTTCTCACGCTAGTTCCTGTCATTGCGTAACCTTTTTGCCGTGTCTAATGTGAATCCCAAACTATTCGACAGTATTAGATATCACTACTATTTAGTGCACATCTTAAGAAGAACTAGCAGAATAATACATTTAGATTTACTAATGTTTACTTTGGGTCCAGCAGCCTCTAAAAATCATTGTTATATCTAATACATACATTTATTCTACAAATGTTCAATTCTTTGTTGATGTGTCTGTATGTTGAAAAATTTTCATTTCATTCTCATTACTTAATTTAAAACCTATAACAATTTTTTGTTTTTATTTTTTAATTAAAATCTGAGTTGTTAATATGAACAGCAACGCGCAGATTGGTCATCCTTGTCTTGCTTCTCTGGCCTTCGCGCACTTTCGAGATAAATCCACTACTTCTTACTCTATAAGTAAAATTATGCAATCTGGTACAAGATAAAAAAAATTTCTAATGTTCCATTCAAAATTCACAGAGAGCCATTTTCATTCTGATCTTCAATCAAATATATCTTAAATTAGGCGTTATTTCTAATGTATCTACCCTTAACATAAAGCTGGCTAATGTTCTTTATTTAGTATAGAGCCTGGTAGTGTTTTTGCTAATATAAAGGCCATAATATTCATAGTCGCAGTTTGTTAAACTCAAGGTCATTCATTTTTTTTTAAAATATCAAGTTGCTTACCCCTTTTATGTAGTAGACTCGCATGTATAATTCATACTCTCCGTGGAGCTGAGAGTTCATACGTTTTTTTAAAAAAAGAATTGTAAAAGTAGGAATTGTAAAGTATATTTTAATGTCCTTCCAAAACCTTTTATAGAATTAAACAGGTACGCTGTATGCCGTCCGATAGGTTTAGCATCACCTCACCATCCCTTTTGTTTTTACTTTATTTAAGGAATGAATTTATTATTTTTCGTTGGATGGTGGTATACCACGAAAAAAAGACTGGAAACTGCATCATTGTACGTAGCGCATGATGCAAAAGTTTTCCGTCTTTTTTTTTTCGTGGTATACCTCCATCCAACGAAAAAATAATAAATTAATTCCTTATCATTTAGTATTTTAAAACTTTGAGTTTATATGATAAAACATTATTCGATTTGAGTTGAATTTACGAGTTATTCTTGGACTACAGTCTATGTCATTTCGAGATGGGCGTACTAATTTGTGAATATACAACTTTTTAAAAAACCCAACTAAATCCGCTAGGCCTAATGGCGACTTCCACGAACGGTTGTTTACTGTTGAGCAAATGCGTTTCTTGTGGACTGAATAATGTAGTTTTAAAAGGATGAGTTAGAGATAAGTCCTGTTGAGAGAAAATTGCAGGAATTTTGTGGAGTGGAACTGGAATTAAGTGCAAAGTTCGATGTCGGTATTAACGGAAAGCGTGGGACACGTGTATAATCAAGATGTGGGATGTCAGGTAAGGTTCCCTTGAGGGTTGTCACGGCTTCCAGATGGACAAGTACCTCACGGCGGATGTGACCAGTCAACAGGGGATACTAACTCTTCTTGGGCCCCTGGTCTCACCTCTAGTGTGTACAGGGGTTCGTGTTTGTCATACTCTTGATTTTGTATTCTTTGTGGGATTTATGAGATTGATCTACATCTACCCTTCCGTGTTTAGTAAACCAGAAGTGATAAAAGAATAAAATAGTTTACATGAGGAATATGTTTAGTAAACCAGAAGTGATAAAAGAATAAAATAGTTTACATGAGGAATATGTTTAGTAAACCAGAAGTGATAAAAGAATAAAATAGTTTACATGAGGAATATGTTTAGTAAGCCAGAAGTGATAAAAGAATAAAATAGTTTACATGAGGAATATGTTTAGTAAACCAGAAGTGATAAAAGAATAAAATAGTTTACATGAGGAATATGTTTTGGTTCCAGCTGACAAAGTTTGTAACAACATTGTCTTTGTTTCTAAGCTCATTATTACAACTGTATTTTAAACGAACTTGGCATTAATTCCGCTTTTGGTAATCGTACTTATACTCGAAAAGATGAAATTCTTCAAAACCATGCTTCAGTTTTCGAAACATTTAAAATCCCAGTCAATGGTTAGAATGAATATGAGTTACCGTACATATACTACATAAAAACCCTTACAAAAATACATCGCTGGATCCAGTAAGTGCTTTACCAAGCCTTTATCTTTGCTTCTCACGAAAATATTAACAGCTGTGAAGGAGAAACTTCAAACTTACTGTGTGACTATATATGCCAGAAGTCGTGTAAATCAAATGTGGATTCCAAAAAGAGATCTAAAGAACTTTTAGTAAACTTGAAATCGGAAAACTTTTCTCTGATCAACATCAAAGCCTATGACTTTTCAACACTTTACACGACCATTCCTCACGATAAATTAAAGACTAGACTTTTTGACATCATAGACAGTTGCTTCTTCAACAAAAATGGAAATTGGAAATATTCATATCTAATGATCAGTCATCCAAAAAATTACTTTGTTAAACACCACTCTGATTCCACGCACAAGTATTCTGAAGTTGAAATAAAAAATATGCTACAGTTCCTCATTGACAATATCTTCGTGGTCTTTGTGATCATGTCCTCCAACAGTCTGTTGGAATTCCCATGGGCACGAACTGTGCTCTTTTGTTAGCTGACCTGTTTTTATATTCATATGAAGCAGAATTTATTCAGAAACGTCTACGTGAGAAGAAAAAAAAATCTCTTGCTGTGGCCTTCAATTCGACATTAAGATATATCGATGACGTTTAATCTACATGTATTTACAATAACTTTCATTCATATGTCGATTCGATATATCCCTACAAGTTCGAAATAAAACACACCACAGTGTCGTCCACTTCTGCTTCATACTTCAATATTTTATTGAAAGTAGATATTAATAGCAAACTAACAGCTTAACTTTATGACAAACGGGAGATTTCAGCTTCTCCATCGTTAACTTCCCATATTTATGTAGCAATATTTCATTATCACCTGCACATGGTGTTTATATCTCTCAACTGTTTCGATACGCAAGAGCTTGTTCTGCGTATGGTCAGTTTTAAAATCGAGGCAAGCTACTGACAAACAAGTTAATGGTACGGGGATTCAACCGTCTCGTTTAAAGTCAGCATTTCGCAAATTCTATGGTTGTTATAACGATCTATGTAGTTTGCCAATACAACATATCATTGGGTCTAATGCCGTCAGACGTGTTTCATACCCATAGTTAGATCGTTCGTGGCACACTGATTTTGACTACGGATAACTCCGTTTACCTGATCAAGATATAGGGCTCACGGCGGGTGTCACCGGTCGACAGGGGATGCTTACTCCTCCTAGGCACCTCATCCCACCTCTAGAGTGTCCAGGGGTCCGTGTTTGCCAAACTATCTATTTTGTATTGCTTATGGGATTTACGAGATTAATCACTGTTCATTATCTTCACCTTTCATTGATCATTGTTCGTTATCTTCACTTTTTCAAACAAAGGTAATAGCAAATGTGACAGGTTTTCTCCTTGTCTGATACCAACATTACATTCGAAAAAAAAAACCAAACAACAAATAAACAATCAAAACAAAACCAAAAAAAAAAAAATTCAAAAAAAAAAATTCCTAAATCCCCAAACCACTTCTGTGAAAAGGCTATGCAGGGAGGTAATAATGTCATTTCCCTGTAAGATGTCGACTTCTTGACAAAGTTTTCACAACTGCCTTACTTTATGGCTGTAAAATATGGGCCTTGAAAATTTAGACATTCATCTATTCCTTATAATTCAATGCAAAAGACAATACTAAAAGTCTTCGTTTACACACTGACAAATACAAAGTCTTGCGCCGCGCAAAGATTCACTTAGCAACTACAGACGAAGCTTTGAGCTGTGGGGAAGCTTTCTCTGTTCTACATATCAACTACAGACGAAGCTTTGAGCTGTGGGAAAGCTTTCTCTGTTCTACATATCAACTACAGACGAAGCTTTGAGCTGTGGGGAAGCTTTCTCTGTTCTACATATCAACTACAGACGAAGCTTTGAGCTGTGGGGAAGCATTCTCTGTTCTACATATCATCAGAGCACGTAATTTATCTATCAAGTTTGATAAGGTAACTTTATTGTAAGTGAAGTTTGCAACGAATAATTGCAACCGAAATTAAAAGGAGGAATGCCACACCAGAGAAATTTGATGTGGATGAAAAGTGAAGAATATGTACAACAATATTTTGAAAACAGAAACCCCCAAATTACTTTATTAAGTCAAAAAATGCAGTTTCAGTAAAGTAATTTAAAAAAATTAAAAAACCCTTGATGAACTCATACCCACGATCTATAGTTCAGCAGTCGACACGCTAACATACTTAACTACTCAGCTAGGTGTTTAAACCGAAAAGGAATAGATAAATATTGCTAATATTTAATTTCATCTATGTTCTAGAAGGAATTCAGCCATTATGTCGATGTAGTTAAGCCATTTCTCTTAAACTTTACCCGGACAGAGATAAAAACATACCACTTGTCAATCTAATAAGAGACTTAGGCCCTGACTGACAGATTTAGCCAAGTGCTTACTATGTAATGATTAGTTCGCTACCCTTTAAAGATCGACTTTGAAATATTTACTTTTTGACATCATACAAAACAGGTCTTCAAATCCCAGAAAATGTAATTTAAAGTTTTTGATTTTGTAAAAATGTATGCTTTGAGAAGCGAATCAAATGAATTTCGAAATGAAAAAGAGAAAATTATTTCGAATAAGATATCTTTGTTTTACACTATTATTCGAATATCATACAGAGATTATATTGAATTTTTCGTGCAAGTATGTCTTGTTTTTTATCAAGAAAATAATCCGTTTAACAGCAGTATATTATTGTACACGTATTCCTCTGATTTTCTATTTCATAGAAGGCTTCAATCGTGCCAAGTCTCGAGAACGAGATTCTGGGGAAAGCGAGACTAAGAATGCCTACAAATTAAACAGTGCTGCGATGTAAATTTTTAAAAATGATATCAATAAAGAGGAAAATGTAGTGTCGTGTAAAACTCGTTCATCAACTTTTACCTATACACCATTGAAACTGCTACATGCTTATGCTGTCATTTTGAATGTGATTGAGGATGTATACATATTTTCCAAGTTGACGAAGGTGAAAGGTAATTTTATTCCGAGGGGCCGTTCTTCTTCATTGTGATGCCATCCTATAGGAATGAACTCCAACTATTCCACCACTACTTTTCGATTTCGTTAAAACCTATACCTTGTTCGACTGTTTAAACACACATTACCAAACCAAAATTATTTTATTGATATTCATATGGCTAAAAACATAAAAACGTCAACATTCAAATGTATTTTAAAATATCGTTTTAAACATATTTCAAGATATAAATAAAATCAATCTTATTTTGTCACTTGTCTTCTTCCTTCTCTCCATTTTCTTCTGTTAGTTGGAAAGTATTTGGCAGCACGCGAGCGACTTTATCAAGTTTCTCAGAAATAAGTGCCCTCAGGCTGGTTTTCTCCTTCTCTGTCTTCTCTTCAGTTTTCAATGAACTTTCATGCGGTGTGTTTCCATGCTGCTGAGAGTAGTTTAATGTTATGGCAGCCTGGCGACCCGGAAGTGGTAGAGAGAGGGCAGAGCGGAGGTGCGGGTTTGTGAACTGAGTAATCTCTCCTGGTAGTTCTTCTTTCGGAGCATCCACCTCATCCACAGACTCGGTGTCGCTGAGATGGAACGATGCCCCTTCTTCTGACTTTTTCCTTCCGATCAACCAATATGTGACCATCTCACCTTTGCCCTAAAATTTATTTTTGTTTTAACAGTACATTCTTCGCATTTCGGAGTGCTGAAAATATGACTGGAACTACATTACCTTGACAAGAACTGTGCCTCGCTTCCGTACGACAAACCCGCCAATTTTATGCAGAGCTGTGTAGGTAGACTGACTGATGTTTATCCGGTTTGCTGTCATCACAACAAAAGTTTCAATGTCAAGCTACACTGGGAATATAACAGACTTCACCAACAGTTTTCATTAGTTCTTACTTACGTAAACTGATAGATTTCATCCGGGAAGCTGTGTTCACAGTGTCGCCAAACAGACAGTACCGCGGCAGGATGGAACCCACTATACCCGCCATACACGGCCCTAAGCCAGGAAAAATGGACAGTGTTTATTTCAGAATTTACGGTAAATAAGTTAGCTACTTTATGAGAAGCGTTTCCGTTAAGAAAATACTTTAAAACACGTCCTTGAACTCAACATTTCAGATAAACTAAATACAAACCCGAGTTTACACCGATTCTTAGCTCTATTCGTCTGTCTCCAAGAATTGTAAATTGTTTGTGTTTCATCAAAGCCAGGAGGTCCAAAGCAAAGGTTGCGATTTCTCCGGCGTGCTTGTCTTTGTTTCTATTTGGCAAACCTTAAAAGAAGTACTCAAATTAAACTACAATCTTGAAATCAATGTTCGATCAAATCTACAATTTGATGTGCACATACCGGAAGCCACCATGTAACAATCGTTGATAGTCTCCACCTTATACACGTCATAATCATCTAAAAGATCGTCAATGGTGACGTATATAGTGTTGAGGAGCTGGACTATATCCATCGGAGACGAAGTGGTGGAAATGGTAGCGAATCCACAAATATCGGAGAAAAATATCGTCACAGATTTAAAATATTCGGCATCAATGTGAACGCTCTTTTTCAGTTTGTCAGCTACCTGTTTGGGTACCATCTGGTATAGCAACGAGTCTGTTACTTTTTTCTCTAAAGTGAGTTCTTTTGTTTTGTCAACGAGCGTTAAAGCATACTTCTGAATGACGCTAGTCAGGTTTTCCGTAACAAAAATAATCAATGGACACATTAGAATGACAACCACCAGAAATATGGCACTCACTGCCAAGTCTCTGGTAGCATCCTCCAATACGCTGTCCAAAACAAACAGAATCTCGTTACCGAGGTCTTGTTGAATGTCCAGCAAAGTGTCCAGATAAAGTGTCATATTGTCAAACCACCATCGTGCCTTGGCTAGGTTTGCCTGCGTGTTGTTGATGCCTTGGACGTGTTGCTGGATCTCAAATCTGTAACTGTCGATAATTTCCGTGACGTTATTGCCGGCAGACGCCACGTTTACCGTGTACAAGTCCACCACGCGCTTGGAATACCTCCTTGCTGTCTTGTAATACGCTCGAAAGTTATGTACCCTGTTATTGTACATCTCGAAATAGGCATGATTTTCAAAGCCTCCGTTGGCGTAATACACGGTGCCCAATGCTCTCTCCACACCAACAGCCTCCTTAGCACTGGTCAGTTTCTGGTAGGCTACTAAAGTCTTCCAAACCAAGGCGAATTTTGACTCGTTGATAGAATTGTACATCCAAATGATGACCACCTCAATGATGCTGGAGTAGAATTCTATCTCGTCTTGTAAACTGTATCTTGTTGGACTTAGAACTTGACGTCGTCGAGAAAGGTACTGTTGTAAATTTTCGCGGGTGTCAAATTTTTCTCGTTCTAGTTCATCCAGGTTTCCGGGCCACCTAGAGAGCTTACTGATGGCTTGGTCAGTCTCGATGTACTCGGCCAATAAAAAAGTTCTTGTCTGTGGTCCCAAGGCACTGAGGTACAACACACTCATATCGCGCTCCTTCTGCAGATGGTGGACAAGTTTACCCAACTCTACGCTGAATTCCAAAGCCCGTCTTGTCTGTTTAGAACAACAATGAGAAATTAGAGCTTCCTGATACGGCGCTAGTCACTATATTTGGATTCTATATGCATGGGGAGTTCTAAAATTAAAATTATTTGAAGTATTTGAAACTCCAACATCGGATTTTCCAATCCAAGTCAGTTTCGTAAGATTTTTTTCAATGTAAAACTTATACGGTACCAATATTGATGCACCAGATGCGCATTTCGACAAATAATGTCTCTTCAGTGATGCTCAACCGAAATGTTTGAAATCCGAAATAACTATGAAGTTTTAGAGTTAAATATAGCCAAAAACAGCGTGCCATAAAGTGGAGCCAAATTCGTCCAAGGATAAGAGCTATGCATGAGGGAGATAATCCTTAATTTTGAAATGAATTTCAAAATTTTATAACAGCAATTAAATATACATCCGTATTTTCAAGCTAGTAACGAAGTACTTAGCTACTGGGCTGTAGAGACCCTCGGGGACTAACAGTCCACCAGCAGAGGCCTCGACCCAGGGGTCATAATGTAAAACTTATACCAATTTTGATGCACCAGATGCGCATTTCGACAAATAATGTCTCTTCAGTGATGCTCAACCGAAATGTTTGAAATCCGAAATAACTATGAAGTTTTAGAGCTAAATATAGCCAAAAACAGCGTGCCAAAAAAGTGGAGCCAAATTCGCCCAAGGATAAGAGCTATGCATGAGGGAGATAATGCATTTTATTATGGAGCGCCAAATTAACATAAACTCAAATAATTGAAGATATCTTCAATTATTTGAAGATATCCCCATTTCATTTGATGCGCGCAACAATTGAATTAAAGATCTCTTCAAATAATTAATGATATCTTCAATTCTGAATTATTGCGCGCATTAATTGAATTGATGATAGCATTAATTCTTCAGTTGAATTGATGCGCGCTTTAATTGAATTAACGATCTCTTTAAATGAATTAATGATATCAACAATTGAATTGATGCGCGCTACAATTCATTTGATGAGAGCAATAATTGATATAATGAGCGCATTAAATCAATTGATGAGAGCAATAATTGAATTGATGCGCGCATTAATGCATTTGATGAGAGCAATAGTTGATTTAATGCGCGCATTAATTCAATTATTGCTCTCTTCAATTGAATTAATGATATATTTAATTCATTTGAAGATAGCAATAATTCTTTTAGAGAGAGCAACTATATAATTAAAGATATCTTCAATTCAACATATCCACAATTGAATTAATGATATATTTAATTTAATTGTTAGAATTAAAAGAATTGATGCGCACATTAATTCCTTATACAAAACCATTGTAAATGATTTAAAGATATCGTCAGTTGAATTAAAGAGATCATCAAATTATTTATACCGAGCTCTAAATTAATTATTGCGAGCAAATTTCTACTAAAGTAATGCGCACACCAATTGAAGTGAAGAGAGCAATAACTGAATTGATGCGTGCATTAAATCAATTATTGCTCTCATTAATTCAATTGATGCGCGCATTAATTCAATTGATGAGAGCAATAATTGAATTGAAGCGCGCATTAATTCATTTGATGAGAGCAATAATTGATTTAATGCGCGCATTGATTCAATTAAAGAGAGCAATAATTGAATTGATGATATCTTCAAATAATTGAAGATATCTTCAATTATTTGAGTTTATGTTAATTTGGCGTTCCATATTTTATAGAGTCTGAAAAGGACGTGTGTTTGGAAAACGAACTCCAGCTCAACACAGTTCTTCAAATACCTAATATTTACATTCATTGTGTGCTTCTGCTTATTTTCTGTTGAAATCCATCGCTTTTCATTTTCAACATTGAAGACACATTTTATTTCAATCTAGTTAGTTCCGGTTTTTTAGTGCCGTCTGTTCGCGTATGAATATATAAATATTCCGGAACTACATTTTGAACTGCAAACAAATAAAGAAAAATAATATTCGTTTTTGTTATGATGATTTATTTTATGCGTTTAGAGTTTATCCTTCTTGGGCTATTTCCCTTTACCATCGTTCAAATACGGAAATCATTGCCAAACATGCACACAAGATTTTCAGCTGTTACGTTAATGATATCTATATTTACGTACTTGAAAGAATTTATATTGAAAACAAATACAAAAAAATATATATGATGAAATGTCCTTTTTTTTTTTCGTTATTAATTAAATGGGATATAAAGGTCGCAAATATTGCAGGAAAAAAATGCATAACGCGGATTATACATTTTTTCTGCAATGTTTGAGACCTACATTTCCCATTTAACAAACCAAAAAAAGCAATTAATGATTTGATTGAAACTAACTAAAACGAAGTGTGTAATATCTTGCCGATTCGTTTTCGTTTTTTGCCTCGATGATATCAGCCAGTGTATAGACAGTGTACGCCCACAGCCCCAAGATAGGTAACACGGTGAGACACAGCATCTTAATCAGCTGCAGCTTCTTACCGGAATCCGTCAGGGGCTCGTCTCGGCATATCCCTGGTCAATTACAAAATACATTCCTAAGATCTTGACAATCTGTCTTGCATAAAATACATTTTTATATCTTACTCCAGTGGTGACTGAAACTGTTCTTGCATTAGTTGAAATTGTCTGCGATTTCATGTGAAGATTCGCGGACATTTTTTTCTGGAAAGAACTGTCCTTTTTTAAACATCGCATACATGTATTTACTAATTTAAGTCACCTAACGCTAAACAAGTAATGTCCTAATACTAATTAATATACATTGTTAGCTGTATGGACAGACCTCGTCCGATGATAGAGGGCTGTGTGACTTCCAGGACCTCCCCTATGTTGATAGAACTGGCCAGAGATTTTACATCACAGGGCAATGTCTTCTGCATCTCATGGGTCTGAAAGCACCAGTTCAGAAGTGTGGTAATTAAGGGTGGGGACCAGAGTTCATATAGTGATAATATTGCAAAAGTATTAAGAACTTCAAAAAAAAAAAAAAACATATATATATATATATATATATATATATATTCGGAAGAAAAGCTTACCCTGTTCGCCTTGATTTTATCGATAATTCTATACATGGTGGGGCAGTATACACCTCAGCTATTAATCTAGAAAAAGAAGAGAACTGGAAGAAGAACCCATGAACGCATGCTTCTCATCCTTACGTTTATATTTCAAGAAATGTTCAAATCAATAAAAATATATCTATTTATTTTAAGATTCAAAGTATTGAATTGTATACCAGTAACTCCTGCGGTATCTCCTCATCCTTTCTCGATTTTACAACCGTTTATATTTTGCATGTATTATTCATGGCACGCCAAATTCACAAAAATGAGCTAAACATAGTTTCACAGTTGATAAACTAGGTTTATCGACTGTAAACTATAGTTTACGGACCGTAAACTATAGTTAACGATTCGTTAACTATAGTTTTCATCCGTAATACTATATTTAACGGTTGTAAACTATAGTTTACAAATGCTAATCCAAGTTTATCTGTCTTTAAATAAACGTTAACAATAGATTTTGCTGATAAATACAGATTCACATTTGTAAACTATAATTTACATTCGTTAACTATAGTTCACAATTGTTAATCCTAGTTTTACAAATTGTGATACTATATTTATCAGATAAACTATGTTTAACATTCGTTAATTATAGTTTTTGATCGTAAACTATAGCTAACTGCCATTTTTACTCATAAACTGTATTAAACAAAACTGTGTTTATCACTTTTTTGTGAATTCGGCGCATCAAATGACTATAAACTATATCTTACAAACCGTAAACTATCATTTACATTCGTTAATAATAGTTTAGACTTGTAAACCGTAGTTTACAATCGTGAAACCGTATTTATCAGATAAAGTATGTTTTGCAATCGCTAATGATTGTTTTCATTGTTAATTATAGTTTACGCTTTTGAAACATGGATTATCTGTTAACTATGGTTTACAGATGTGAAATATAGATTAACGTCGTTAACTATAGTTTATGGTCCGTGAACTATAGTTTACAGTCGATAAACCTATAGTTTACAGTCGATAAACCTATAGTTTACAGTCGATAAACCTAGTTTATCAACTGTGAAACTATGTTTAGCTCATTTTTGTGAATTTGGCGTGCCATAATTATTATTATTATCTAATTCTATTTAAATATGAATGCACTTCAGAGTAGACTATCTGAAGGATTTTAATTAATGAAAAGTGAAAATTTATGAAAAAGAAGAAAAAAAAACTTACCCTTAACATTTGGTAAAAAGAATCGGCGAGTCCAGAGAAAATTGTTCGGTTGTCATGGATAGAGATGCGACTCCATGACAAAACAATGCGCAGTAACAAGGTGCAAATGGTCGGCAATAGCGTCATCTTAGCGCCTCATTTACTGAGCTTCCAAATATGTTATTTATACACGGTGTCACAGATGTGGTGTCGGTAATCACTGTATAAACCCAGAAAATGTAAGAATTGAAATGAAATTGGTGCAGTGTTGCGAGTTGGGCATGTAGACATAAAGTATTACATTCTAATCAAAATCAGGCTTCTTAGATCCGCTCTATGAATTCTGCGCAAGAGAAAAGAATACGGATCAAATCTCAGAAATCTTGTTTTATTTCATGCAGAATAATTTCCCCCCAGTCACCTCCAATGTAATTTTTACAGCAACAATTTCCGAAGTCTAGGGTATGACATCACAAACAACAGAGAATAATTATGAAAAGGAAAATGACCTCCATCAAGTGTTACCATGGCAACAATTGACAAAAATAAATAATAGCATTTTATCAATACCCGTTTCAAACATTTTGTTCCACACTTAGCGAAAGCGGTGGGTATTGATCATGGGTCTGTCTATTTGTTCGTCAGTAACATGGTTTCTGGGGGATGTATCAAATACCGTTTGAAATTTAAGAAAGAAACTTCACCAGAAGAAACTATCATATTAAGTTCATCAGGCCTCAAGACCATAAACTGAGAATAGACTTAAGTCTAAATTTAAAATCCACTTAAATTTTGAAATGATTTTCAAAAACAAATAAAATTCTCAGGATATGTTTGCATTTGAATTTTTTTTTTATAAACCTTCACTGTTTTTAATCATCTGTGCTAGATAAATCTTCAGATATAAGCAATCAAAATTTCGACTTAAGTCTATTCTCAGTTTATGGTTTTGGGCCCAGGTCACATATAGTGAGAAATGGTTTTCAGATGATATATCCAATGATTAAACAGTAAAAATTGTGCACGACGAGTTTCCACAATTTAAAAACTGAGGGTAAAAGAAGAAAGCTCAAGAGGTAATCCATAAAAAAAAAAACTGGTGTCACGACGTTTACAAAAAGTTTTAGCAGTCAATCTTCTTATGTCTTCATTTCTAAAAGTACAAGGTGACCATTATCCTTTTTAATATATGTTTTAGATTAACAGAGGATAATAAATGGCATATGAATACCGTGATTGGTATTGCCCTAACAATGAGCAGAACAAGTCCTGGGAAGTGAAAACACCAGTACGAAAACTGAAAACAAGATGAAGATTGCGAACAGTGATCAATCTTATAAATCCTATAAGGAATACAAAATCGGGAGTTGGGCAGACGGATCCCTGGATATACCAGAGGTGGGATCAGGTGCCTAGGAGGAGTAAGTATCCTCTGTTGACCAGTCACACCCGCCATAAGCCCTATATCATGATGAGGTAAACTGAGTAATCCGTAGTCAAAATCAGTGTGCCAAGAACAGCTTAACAATAGGTATGAAACACATCAGACAGCATTTGACCCAATGATAGGTTATACTGGCAAACTAGATCATTATAACGACCATAAAATTTGCAAAATACTGACTTTAAATTAAACTGTTGAAACCCCTGCAACATCAACAACTGCCTCAATTTAAAAACTGATCATACGCAGAACAAGCTCTTGCGTATCGAATCAGTGGAAATATATAAACACCATATGCAGGTGAAAATGGAATATTGCTACATAAATAGGGGAAGTTAACGCTGGAGAAGATGAAATCATCCTATTTGTCATAAAGTTAAGTTGTTAATTTGCCGTTAATATTCATTTCAATGAAATAGCTAAGTACGAAGCATAAGTGGAGAATTCCATGGTGTCTTATATCTGGAGTTCATGGGGATCTATTGAATCGACATATCAATGAAAATGATTATTGTTAATAGATATAAAGTTGTCAATACATCTAAATGTTGCAATGAAGGCCACAGCAAGAGATTTTTTCTTCTAATGTAAAAGCTTTCAAATAAATCCTGCTTCAAAAGAATATAAAAACAAGTCAGCTAACAAAGGAGCACAATTCATACCCATGGGAATTCCAACAGACTGTCGGAAGACCTGATCACCAAAGATTACGAAGATATTGTCAATGAGGAACTCCAGCATATTTTTTATTTCAAGTTCAAGTACTTGTGCATGGAATCAAGAGTGGTGTTTAACAAAGTAATTTTTTGGATGACTGATCACTAGATATGAATATTTCAATTTTTGTTGAAGAAGCAACTGTCTATAATGTCAAAAAGCCTAGTCTTTAATTAATCGTGAGGAATGGTCATGTAAAGTGTTGGAAATTCATGCGTTTTGTTGTTGATTTGAGAAAAGCTTTGCGATTTAAAGTTTACTAATAGTTCTTTAGAATAACAAAGCAGGTGGGCTCTCCAAATCAATTTTTTTCTTCATTGATGTTAAGATTGAATGTGTTTCAGAGCATAGATACCTGGGAGTATTATTTTGTTCTTCAGTTTCACTCTCCATTGCTCAAAAGCAGGCTTTAAAAGCATTTTTTGAACCTAGGAAAAATTTCATTTCACTGAATCCAAGTATATTAAAACCACTATACAAATTTGACCTTGCCATTAAACTTACTTTATTGTATGCATCTGAAGTTTGGAGTTCTTTGAATTCATCTTCAACAAAATTAAGAACACCAGGCTGTCCCATTGATAAAGTGAACACCAACCTATTTTGTGATATTAACTTCATATGAAATTGTCAACCAATACTTGGGGTGCATATATCTGCACCAAATTTTGCTGTACTTTCTGAATTGAGAAGATTTCTCCTACATTTTTGACATTGTAAAATCAATACTGAATTATTGGTATACACTTGAAAATCATTTTTTCATCACATGTTTATTGATGATTTCCGACAATTCAGTCATTTTTCTTTACCGATCCACGATTGACTTTCAAGAGCTTGAGATCAATTTTTTAATGTATCTAGACCAACATTTTTGGAAAGGATTTCCAAATCTCTACCAATCGCAAGCTTACATAGACTTTGTATGTTACTTTTACAGTAAAAGGAACAAGAAACACTTATCTGTAGAAACAAAATTCTTCAGTTCGATTATACTTGCATAGAATCAACTTCCATTACACAAAACTGGGTGTATTAATGTGAACTACGATAAACTGGAAATGACCATGCCTAAAAAATTATGACGTAATAATGTCTAAATGCAGAATAAACACGGACATGGAAGAACTTGAAAATCCCCTATTGCATATTGTATATCTAAGTCTCCGTATGTGTAGAACATCACATCCTGCTATAGTACCACCAATTTTCTTATCAACAAGTTTGATGGTATTCATAATTTGACTTGTGTTAAAGTACATAAATTAAAAAATCCACTTAAAGATTGTTTATTCAAATATCATGTTAAGGAATGGAAATCTCAAGTTACTTCACACTCTGACAAAAGACTAAGTTGCTACAGCTCTTTTAAACAAAATTTTGGCCAAGAAAAATATTTAGAATTACTCAAAAATATTGAGCAAAGGACAAGTTTTACAAGTTTTTCACATCAACTCATGGGCAAAATATTGACAAAGGTCCATATCAGGACATTCCTAAACAAGATAGATACTGCACTAGACAAGATAGATACTGTACTAGACAAGATGGATACTGTACTAGACAAGATATATACTGTACTAGACAAGACAGATAATGTACTAGACTAGATACTGTACTAGACAAGATAGATACTGTACTAGACTAGATACTGTACTAGACAAGATAAATACTGTACTAGACAAGATAGATAATGTACTAGACTAGATACTGTACTAGACAAGATAGATACTGTACTAGACAAGATAGATAATGTACTAGACAAGATAGATACTGTACTAGACAAGACAGATAATGTACTAGACAAGATAGATACTGTACTAGACAAGATAGATACTGTACTAGACTAGATAATGTACTAGACAAGATAGATACTGTACTAGACAAGATAGATAATGTATTAGACAAGATAATGTACTAAACAAGATAGATACTGTACTAGACTAGATACTGTACTAGACAGGATACATACTGTACTAGACAAGATAGATAATGTACTAGACAAGATAGATACTGTACTAGACTAGATACTGTACTAGACAAGATAGATACTATACTAGACAAGATATATACTGTACTAGACAAGATAGATACTGTACTAGACAAGATAGATACTGTACTAGACAAGATAGATACTGTACTAGACGAGATAGATATTGTACTAGACAAGATAGATACTGTACTAGACGAGATAGATACTGTATTAGACAAGATAGATACTGTACTAGACAAGATATATACTGTACTAGACAAGATAGATACTGTACTAGACTAGATACTGTACTAGACTAGATACTGTACTAGACAGGATAGATATTGTACTAGACAAGATGGATACTGTACTAGACATGATAGATATTGTACTAGACAAGATAGATACTGTATTAGACAAGATAGATACTGTACTAGACAAGATAGATAATGTAGTAGACAAGATAGATACTGTACTAGACAAGATAGATACTGTACTAGACAAGATAGATACTGTACTAGACAAGATAGATATTGTACTAGACGAGATAGATATTGTACTAGACAGGATAGATACTTTACTAGACAAGATAGATACTGTACTAGACAAGATAGATACTGTACTAGACAAGATGGATACTGTACTAGACTAGATATATACTGTACTAGACAAGATAGATACTGTACTAGACAAGATATATACTGCACTAGACAAGATAGATACTGTACTAGACAAGATATATACTGTACTAGACAAGATAGATACTATACTAGACATGATAGATACTGTACTAGACAAGATAGATATTGTACTAGACAAGATAGATACTGTACTAGACATGATAGATACTTTACTAGACAAGATAGATACTGTACTAGACAAGATAGATAATGTACTAGACAATATAGATACTGTACTAGACTAGATACTGTACTAGACAAGATGGATACTGTACTAGACAAGATAGATACTGTACTAAACATGATAGATACTGTACTAGACATGATACATACTGTACTAGACGAGATAGATATTGTACTAGACAAGATAGATACTGTACTAGAAGAGATAGATACTGTACTAGACAAGATAGATACTGTACTAGACGAGATAGATATTGTACTAGACAAGATAGATATTGTACTAGAAGAGATAGATACTGTACTAGACATGATACATACTGTACTAGACGAGATAGATACTGTATTAGACAAGATAGATACTGTACTAGAAGAGATAGATACTGTACTAGACAAGATAGATACTGTACTAGACGAGATAGATATTGTACTAGACAAGATAGATATTGTACTAGACAAGATGGACATTGTACTAGACATGATATATACTGTACTAGACAAGATAGATACTGTACTAGACGAGATAGATATTGTACTAGACAAGATAGATATTGTACTAGACAAGATGGATACTGTACTAGACTAGATATATACTGTACTAGACAAGATAGATACTATACTAGACAAGATATATACTGTACTAGACAAGATAGATACTGTACTAGACAAGATAGATTCTGTACTAGACGAGATAGATATTGTACTAGACAAGATAGATATTGTACTAGACAAGATGGACATTGTACTAGACATGATATATACTGTACTAGACAAGATAGATACTGTACTAGACGAGATAGATATTGTACTAGACAAGATAGATATTGTACTAGACAAGATGGATACTGTACTAGACTAGATATATACTGTACTAGACAAGATAGATACTATACTAGACAAGATAGATACTGTACTAGACAAGATAGATACTGTACTAGACGAGATAGATATTGTACTAGACAAGATAGATACTGTACTAGACGAGATAGATACTGTATTAGACAAGATAGATATTGTACTAGAAGAGATAGATACTGTACTAGACAAGATAGATACTGTACTAGACTAGATACTGTACTAGACAGGATAGATATTGTACTAGACAAGATGGATACTGTACTAGACATGATAGATATTGTACTAGACAAGATAGATACTGTATTAGACAAGATAGATACTGTACTAGACAAGATAGATAATGTAGTAGACAAGATAGATACTGTACTAGACAAGATAGATACTGTACTAGACTAGATACTGTACTAGACGAGATACATACTGTACTAGACAAGATATATACTGTACTAGACAAGATAGATAATGTAGTAGACAAGATAGATACTGTACTAGACAAGATAGATAATGTAGTAGACAAGATAGATACTGTACTAGACAAGATAGATAATGTAGTAGACAAGATAGATACTGTACTAGACAAGATAGATACTGTACTAGACAAGATAGATACTGTACTAGACTAGATACTGTACTAGACAGGATAGATATTGTACTAGACAAGATGGATACTGTACTAGACATGATAGATATTGTACTAGACAAGATAGATACTGTATTAGACAAGATAGATACTGTACTAGACAAGATAGATAATGTAGTAGACAAGATAGATACTGTACTAGACAAGATAGATACTGTACTAGACTAGATACTGTACTAGACGAGATACATACTGTACTAGACAAGATATATACTGTACTAGACAAGATAGATAATGTAGTAGACAAGATAGATACTGTACTAGACAAGATAGATAATGTAGTAGACAAGATAGATACTGTACTAGACAAGATAGATAATGTAGTAGACAAGATAGATACTGTACTAGACAAGATAGATACTGTACTAGACAAGATAGATACTGTACTAGACAAGATAGATACTGTACTAGACATGATATATACTGTACTAGACTAGATACTGTACTAGACAAGATAGATATTGTACTAGACATGATGGATACTTTACTAGACAAGATATATACTGTACTAGACAGGATGGATACTGTACTAGACAAGATAGATATTGTACTAGACAAGATAGATACTGTATTAGACAAGATAGATACTGTACTAGACAAGATAGATAATGTAGTAAACAAGATGGATACTGTACTAGACAAGATAGATACTGTACTAGACATGATATATACTGTACTTGACTAGATACTGTACTAGACAAGATAGATATTGTACTAGACATGATGGATACTTTACTAGACAAGATATATACTGTACTAGACAGGATGGATACTGTACTAGACAAGATAGATACTGTACTAGACAAGATAGATACTGTATTAGACAAGATAGATACTGTACTAGACAAGATAGATAATGTAGTAGACAAGATAGATACTGTACTAGACAAGATAGATACTGTACTAGACATGATATATACTGTACTAGACTAGATACTGTACTAGACAAGATAGATATTGTACTAGACATGATGGATACTTTACTAGACAAGATATATACTGTACTAGACAGGATGGATACTGTACTAGACAAGATAGATACTGTATTAGACAAGATAGATACTGTACTAGACAAGATAGATACTGTACTAGACTAGATATATACTGTACTAGACTAGATACTGTACTAGACAGGATACATACTGTACTAGACAGGATAGATACTGTACTAGACAAGATAGATACTGTACTAGATATGATGGATACTGTACTAGACAAGATAGATACTGTACTAGACAAGATAGATACTGTACTAGACAAGATGGATACTGTACTAGACAAGATATATACTGTACTAGACTAGATAGATACTGTACTAGATGCAATACCAATATACTTGATGATGAAAACCATTTTCACTATCATGTACTCACAATTAAGAGGAAAGAAATGTTTTATATGAACTGATGAATACCTGCTGTAAGGTAAATTGGATAGTGAGAAGTAGTGAATATGTGCTCATTAAAGAATAAAACTCTTGAAGATAAACATGTATACACTAGACAAAATATATGTAACCCCTCCCCTTAAATGTAAAAAGATATCCATAACTTCCATGAATGTTAAACAAAAGGCCCAAGGGCCACCTCACTCACATGAGTTACCTTGGCCCATATCTGAAGACTTTCCATATACATGTATAGTTGCATGTAAAACCTTAGTCCATATTGTGGCCCCAACCTACCCCCAGGGGCCATGATTTGAACAAACTTGAATCTGCACGTCAGAAAGCTTTCATGTAAATCTCAGCTCTTCTGGCTCATTGGCTCTTGAGAAGATGATTTTTCTATGTAAAACTTTGATCCCCCATTGTGGCCCCAATTTACCCCCGGGGCCATGATTTGAACAAACTTGAATCTGCACTATGTCAGGAAGTTTTCATAAAAATTTCATCTCTCCTGACTCATTGGTTCTTGAGAAGAAGATTTTTAAAGATTTCCCCATTATATTTCTATGTAAAACTTTGATCCCTATTGTGGCCCCAATTTACCCCCGGGGGCCATGATTTGAACAAACTTGAATCTGCACTATGTCAGGAAGTTTTCATATAAATTTCAGCTCTTCTGACTCATTGGTTCTTGAGAAGAAGATTTTTAAATGACCCCATCCTATTTTTGCATTTTTGTGATTATCTCCACTTTGAAGGAGGTATGGCCCTTTATTATACATCCCCCAAAAAAGTTGTGGGGGGGGTATACATGTACTGGAATCTGTCTGTCCGTCCGTCCGTCTGTAGACGCAATGGTTTCCGGGCTCTAAAGCATTATCCTTTCCACCTACCATCACCATATCATATATATGGACTACCCATGTGATGAAGATGTTCCCTATCGATTTTGGGGTCAAAAGTCAAGCGCACTGGACATCGAAGTAGCAATATGGTTTCCGGGCTCTAAAGCGTTATCCTTTCCACTTACAGTCACCATATATCATACATATGGACTACCCATGGAATGAAGATGTTCCCTATCGATTTTGGGGTCAAAAGGTCAAAGGTCAAGTGCACTGGACATCGAAGTAGCAATATGGTTTCCGGGCTCTAAAGCGTTATCCTTTCCACTTACAGTCACCATATCATACATATAGACTACCCATGGAATGAAGATGTTCCCTATCGATTTTAGGGTCAAAAGGTCAAAGGTCAAGCGCACTGGACATCGAAGTAGCAATATGGTTTCCGGGCTCTAAAGCGTTATCCTTTCCACCTACAGTCACCATATCATATATATGGACTACCCATGGGATGAAGATGTTCCCTATCGATTTTGGGGTCAAAAGGTCAAAGGTCGTGCGCACTGGACATCGAAGTAGCAATATGATTCGGTTTGTCATGCCATTTGTTTTTACACTCAGAAAAGAGGTAGTTTATACCTATTACCAACACCCTTTGGGAGATTGGGGTAAGCGGGGGGTATTCTTAGTGAGCATTGTTCACAGTACCTCTTGTTTGAACAAACTTGAAAGCCTTTACCCAAGAATGCTTTTGGCCAACTTTGGTTGAAATTGACGCTGTGGTTCTTGAGAAGAAGATGAAAATGTGAAAAGTTTACGACGCCAACAACGGACAAATTTTGACCAGAGCCTTCGGCTCAGGTGAGCTAAAAATGTCAATCAAAATAGTAGGTACAAAGCTTAATCTTTTTTTAAAAAATCTGTTCATTGGTATTCCAGTATGCCCTCTTCGAAACTTCATACGCAGGGGTATAATTAATAATCATCTTGTCACCTGTATATTGTAAAGGGCTTTAAATTCATAGAACTAAAATTTTGCAATTTTTTATTTGTTTGATATTTCACAAAGGTTTATATTTCATGGACAAACTGCTTCAAATGCTAATTGTGCTTCATCTCCTTATTTCCTGCTACATGAATTGCCTTCCGTGTCTATCGTATAAAACAGTACATACATATTTACTTTTGGATAAGTGTTCATCATTCTAGACAATAACAATTTCTCTTAAGGCTATTAAAATAAATAATGTCACTTGTAAAACGAGTTATATACCTGTTTATTTTTAATGATATATGACAAATGTCTATCAAAATCAACTGATATGATATCATAGGTGCATTTATAGCAATTGGCATTTAAACATGTGTACACTGAGGCACGTACTGATTGCTATTAGACTGAAGGACATTCTGTTACATACTAGATGTAGTTTTGTGTTTGAAAAATGACAGAACAAAGATGGCCTCATCCATACCGCTGTCTTACATAAAATAAAGTTCAACAAGCATCTCCTTTTAAAAATTATCCAAAACTGTACATATACTGAGGTAGAATCAATACTGTACATACACTGAGGTAGAATCAATACTTTTGGTACTTTGCGATGATTTTATTTTTGCTATCTTCAAGAAGGCATACTACATCATTATAACGGTCAACTTCCTTTTAACATGATGGAAAAAAAATAAATATCAGTAATATTTATCTATTCCTTTTAGATTTGACTATCTAGCTGACTAGCTCTGTAGGTCAGCATTTCGATCGCGGGTTTGAGTCCAGCAGGGATTTGCATTCTTTTCCAGGTTACTCTCTACTAAAACTGGGTTTTTTTTGACTAAATAAAGTAGATTTCAAAGTTTTAAATGTCAAAATATTGTTGTAGATATCCTCTACTTTTCATTCATATCAAATTTCTTTTGGGTAGTATTCCTCCTTTACCCTTTAACTACCAGAAATTTTCGAGTTTTCCTTCAAAGCTGATACAAATATTTCAAATTGAAATTAAAGCATTTTCTAGTCATATTTTCGTAATATAACCTATGCATATTCTGAAAGGAAAAATCTTGAAGATTTTAATTATGCCCTAAAATATGGTGTAACAGTTGCCATGACAACAAAAATACCCCATAAATCCCAAAAATGTGTTTTTTCACCATTTTCGTCACTTAAAACACACAAATTGAATGTTTATCAGCCTTCATTTAAATAAATTTTAGGAATAGTTGTATTCATATGCATGTATAACATGCATTCATAAAATTTAGTGTCATTTATTGTAGATATAATCATGCATGTACATTAACATTGAAGTACAATATGCGCATAAGTTACAGTAGACTTATAGTACCTGTAATTATTGTAAAGTGTTCCTTAAAACTTGATAAAGAAAAATTTTAATGAAAATTAAAACTCTCTCTACGCATATTTTTAGAATATAAATTTCAAAATGAAAAAAAAAAGTTTCCAATTATGCAGTGTAACGAATTTTTACAGTTACCATGGCAACTAAATGAGTCCATGAATCACAAAAATATGTTGTTTTTTTCGGTACATTTTCGTTGTTGATTTTCATCCCTTCCTTCACATGAAAATACAAATTGACCAGTAAACTGCTACACTAAGTTTTGAATTATGTAGTATGACCTGATGTTATGGTTGCCATGGCAACACAATAATCCATAAATCGCTAAAATGAGTTTTTGATCCTTTTCTTCCCTTGAAATAGAAAAATTGTTCAATAAACTATCACAATATTTACATCATGTACGTAATGATATCATGAAAACTAGCAGTATAAGTTCAAATATACATGCAAGATTTATAAACCTACAATACATACAACCATATGCCTATAGAAATTAAATACCTTTACTCTCCAAATTCTAATATAATATTGTTCAGTAGATCATAAATGCGTCAATAGCTTGGTTCGTTTATAATACAATAAGCCAACTACATGTATATTGCATCCGTGCTAGTCACGCTTACCAAGTCCGGGAGTACCGTACGTATGTACATTAGGCGTGGTTTGCGACGGTGAATATATTGATAAAACAGTGTACCATATATTTTGAGCGTTATATGATCTAAATTGTTATTGAATTTTTTCTATTTATATTATAAAAATAATGCATACACTGTCTCGCCTCGATCACGCATAGAGAACTACACCATCGGCACCGACGCTTTTTTCGCTGGTGTGTCTCACATGCAAGCCGTTTTCTCATCGGACTGAAGAAGTTTTCGATCAGACACTGGGCAACGTCTAGTGAGAAATCAATTAAAGAGTAATGCCTGTAAGGTTTCACGGTACCTGGGGTGTTCAACCATAGAATATAAAACGTGTTTCCTGCAGGCACGTATAATAGGGGAGGGGGTGTTCCCATCCCCCAACTTTTCTCAACATCTTTTAATGTTAAAAGATATATTTGGTGACCCCCTCCCATATTTCATAATAGTATTGAAATATAAAAATGTAAAGTCGAAGTTATGAATTGAACTTGTGTACATGTATTGAAAGGTGCGAAACCCCCTCCCCCTATTTAAGAAGTCGAAGTTTGGGATTATTTATGAGTCGGCGCTAATACATGTAACACCCCTCAATTTTAAATTTTCAGAATTTTTTAAAGGTTGCACGTTACTCCCGCATCCCCACCTCGAGTTTGGAGAATTTAAGTGCTGATTGTCCTAAAGAAGAACTTTTTAAAAATGTTTTTTTTTTGGTTTATCTATTCATTTATCCATTTATTTATTTTTATTTGCTCGTTAAGAAATTTAGACAATGGTGTAGGGATTTTTTTCCTGCTTCCCCTCCCCCTGTTGAAAAATTATGCTACATACATGTACGTACCTGTCCTGTATAAAATACTTGCATGTAATGCGGTTATCCTGCAGGTCCCTGTGTACTGAGTGTGTACCGTACATAATAGAATCCCTTTTTACAAAGTAGTTTCCATATGAGTGAAAAATTCTCGAGAGGGACATTAAACAATATTCAATCAATAGAGTAGTTTCTTGCATGATTTTACATGTAGTGATAATTGATTACTAATATTTTAAGCGTACTTTTAAAAGCATCACTATTTAGTATTATATGTAGATCAGAGAGTCTTCGTCGGCACTGTACACAATCGTACTTTTTCTCTGACATAATTAAAAAAGTTCGCAATATTTTTTATTTACATATCTGTATACTTTATGCTGTATGTGTGTGTGTGTGTTTTGTGGTGGGTTTTTTTTAATAACGGAAATTTGATCAAAATTGTTGTCATTGTCATCAAATATTTAAAGAAATTTACCGATGCATTGTCATCTGACCAGTACATATCAGAGAAATACCTATACGTATTTGTATATATGTCTCTGTACATTTGGATATTGGGTAATTGTTTAATTCCCATCAAAGATACGCATGTGGTTTGTTGAGGTCACGTCGTCCTGTACTCGATCTGCTTTCTGTTCCGTACATATCTGTATCCTTTGCTGTTTCCCCAAAACTGATAAGAGGTAATATCAGCAGAAAGTAACGATATACATGATATAAGAGGATGAAAGGAAGGGGCTGGGAGGGGGAGAAAAGAGGTTTAGTGGGGAGGTTCTTATACTTCTTTTCTTAATGAAACAGACAGTGAATTATCTCCCTTTGACTGTATAATCAAAAATAATTGTAAATATTGTAATTAATGTGTCTGTTGATTAAAAAGAGTTAACAAGAATTAATATCATAAAAGAATAAAACAAACAAAAATAGTTATGCATATGTAGATAGTCAGGTAGACTTTTTAAACCCCCTAATTAGATTGTGGTATGTAGAGTCTTGTAGCCTGTTAATATGTGAATGCTGGAACACATATATAGTGAGCAGCCACTTGGATCCAGGGTTCGTTCGTTGTCTAATTGATAGAAGTAGAAGATAGTCATTGACAGTATCACATTGGTGCTCTTGTGAGTAAGTGATTCATAGCTATAGTTAAAACGTATCTCATTTCCAGTGTTAGAATCATTAGCACTGTGGGTTTTTGATATGCAACTGGCATAATACGACAAGTGGCTATATATCAAGTGGCATTGCAACTGGCTGATGCAAGTGGCAATTGGCAAGTGTCATATGCAACTGGCCCATGCAAGTGGCTATAGACAGTTGGCATATGCAAGTGGTTAGGCCAGTGACTTACAAGACAAGTTGTTTAAATTAAAGACCAGTTGAATAACCAGGGGTTCAGGACACCAGACAGGTGTATAGAATATATGTATATTTTGTAAATTGTTTAACTTGTTGTATTTCGTTAAGCACCAGACAGGTGTCAATAATATATGTATATATTGCAACTAGTTGTACTCCAGATAGGGCTTATCATTGTTCAATAAAACTCGGGTGAACCGGGCACGAGCCTAGACACACGGTAGACGCCCGGCACGTTACAAGATTTTGGTGGCAGCGTCGGGATTTTATTGGACATGATGAGTGACCGAGACAAGAAGTACGTAGATGCCGGTCTGAGGGAAACATTAGATAAGATGGAGAGCAAGTTGAAGAAGTACCGCATTGACCAGTCTACCCCAACCAGTGGTCATTATGGTAAAGTGCCCTCACCAGACAGTGGACATGCCACATGTCCTTCAGATTACACTTTTGACTATGACGAGGGTGTCACCATAACAGGCCACCGTGACCCATTGCATACTGACAGAGAACAAAGTCGTCAACATGACCGCGATAACAGAACCACTGAAATGTTCTCGTCACATGGCGGAGCAAGGCAAAAGGTTAGATTTGCCAGTAATCACAAAGAGGGTGAATATCACGGCTTGCCTTTAGATTATTTGTCGTCTAGTTCAATAGTTCATCAGCATCCTGTTGAAATTGATGCAAGGAGAGCACCCTTTGAGACAAGTAGAGAAGAAAGAAACAACAAGGTGACTATCAAACCAGCTACATATGACGGGTCTAGTTCATGGCTTGACTATAAGTGTCATTTTGAAGATTGCGCAAGTGTCAATGGCTGGAATGAAGAGACAAAGGGCTTGTTTTTGGCTCTATCCCTGCGAGGCCAAGCTCAATCAGTACTAGGTGACTTGCCTACTGACAGAGGGCAACACTACCAGACGCTTGTAAGGTCCTTACAGGAAAGGTTTTCACCTCCTAACCAGACTGACCTATACAGAGTACAGCTTAAGGAGCGAAGACAGAGACCTTTGGAAACACTATCAGAGTTAGGTCAGGCCATAAGACGGTTGACTAACTTGGCCTACCCAACAGCACCTGGAGAAGTTCGTGAGACCTTAGCTAAGGATCAGTTTATTGACGCGTTAATCGATTCAGACATACGCATTCGTATCAGGCAGTCCAGACCTGCCAATTTGAACGAAGCCATTAGTCTTGCAGTGGAACTTGAGGCTTACAACAGAGTTGAAAAGCGCGACAGAGAGCTCAGAGGACATTTGCGAACAGCCACAGCTGAAGAGCTACACACGACAACTGACACAAGTAATGACCACAAACTAGAAACGTGGATGAAATCAGTAGCGGAAGGCATGAAATGTATTACAGAGGAGCTGAAGCAGCTAAAAACATCCAGACAGAGGGTGACTAGTGACAGATGGTATAAGGACAAAAGAGGTAGCAACAGACAGGAGAAAGTGTGCTTTGAATGCAGGAAGCCAGGTCATATCAAACGATATTGCCCTCTGCTAAACAACAGGCAGAACGAGGAAAGACCAACTGGTAAAAACAGTGCAAACAAGTTTAGTAGGGATCAGAACTCTACAACCGGGCCAAGTGTGTCGGTTGGACTTGGATCATCAGTCGAGGAATGTGGATTGTATGTTGATGTAAAGATCCAAGGAGAATCAGCAAGATTTCTGGTAGACACAGGAGCTACTGTTACTCTAGTGTCAGAAGGCTTATACAAGAGGTTACCAATGTCTGTAAGACCTAACTTACATGGGGTAACACAGACCATAATGACAGCCAATAGTACTGCACTGACGGTACATGGAAAGGCTGAGTTTAACGTTTGCATTGACCAGATGACATGTTACAGTGAGGCAATTGTTGCAAAACTGAAGATAGATGGTATCTTGGGCCTAGATTTTATGAAGGCACACCACTGTACGGTTGATGTTAACAATGAGGTACTTGTTGTTAATGGATGGGAGAAAAGACTCTCCATAGAAGGCTTCCTTGGATGCTACCGAATCACAGCTGTCAAAACAGTAAGCATACCGCCAAGAAGCGAAATAATTGTACCTGGCAAGGTGTGCGTGCCAGAAGGTTCTACCTTACCCTTGCATGAAAGTATTGTTGAACCAATGTACAGTAAAAGTAGAGACGAATGTGCACTGACAGCAAGAACAGTTGTTAGCCCTAGAGAAACTGTTCCAGTAAGATTGATGAATACAGAGGAAGATGCCAAAGTTGTGCATTCAGGAACTGTCATAGGACAACTGTCAGAGATTGATCATGTAGAAGCCTCATCGCCAGAGGAACAGCCTCCGTGCTCAAATGAGCTTCGGGCAGATTTAGCTGAACTGTTGCAGAAGACTGAGAAAAACCTAACATTGGTGCAGAAAGAAAAGGCAAGAGATTTCCTCTTGAAGTATGCATCTTTGTTTGCCGAGAGCAACTTGGACTTAGGCCGAACAGGTGTTGTCAAGCACCGCATTGATACAGGGGACAATCGACCAATCAAGCAGCAGCCAAGAAGGGTACCAGCACATCTAACGGAAGAAGTTGACAAAAACATAGATGAAATGTTGGAAAAAGGCGTCATCAAACCCTCAAACAGCCCATGGTCGTCGCCAATAGTCATGGTTAAAAAGAAGGACGGCTCATACCGCTTCTGTGTAGACTATAGGCGTCTCAATAGCTGCACTATACAGGATGCATATCCTCTTCCGAGGATTGATGAGTCACTTGACCAGTTGTCGGGATCTGCATGGTTTTCAACGCTAGACCTTTGCTCAGGCTACTGGCAAGTAGAGATGGACTCTAACGACAAACCAAAGACAGCCTTTGCAACAAGGCGCGGCTTATTTGAATTCAATGTCATGCCGTTTGGCTTAAGTTGCGCCCCAGCCACTTTCGAACGCCTGATGGAAAGTGTCCTTGCTGGATTGCAATGGGACATATGTCTTGTGTACTTGGATGACATTATTGTCACTGGCAAGTCATTTGATCAAATGTTAGAAAACTTAAAGAGAGTGTTTGAGCGGTTGAAGAATGCAAACTTGAAGCTGAAGGCCAAAAAGTGTTGCCTGTTTGCAAAGCAAGTTGTCTATCTGGGGCATGTTGTGTCTGAGAAAGGATTGGCTACAGATCCAAGCAAAATAGCAGCGGTAAAGGAGTGGCCAGAACCCTCCAATGTGACTGAACTAAGGTCATTTCTTGGTTTGTGCGGATACTACCGTAGATTTATCAAAGACTTTTCTGCAGTAGCAAAATGTCTACATCGTCTTACTGAAAAGGGAAAGCCATTTGCTTGGACTTCAGAATGTCAAGAGGCATTTGAACGGTTGAAAGGCCACTTGATTAACTCCCCAATACTTGCCCATCCAGATTTTACATTACCGTTTATACTGGACACAGACGCAAGTGACCAAGCAATTGGAGCTGTATTGTCGCAGAATGTTGGTGGCAAAGAATCTGTCATTGCCTATGCTAGTAGGACGTTAACCAAATGTGAACGTAGGTACTGTGTTACCCGGAAAGAGCTTTTGGCGGTGGTCCATTTTGTAAAATATTTCAAGCACTACTTATATGGAAAAGAGTTTTTGATTCGCAGTGACCACGGTTCACTCAGGTGGTTGTTTAAGTTTAAAAACCCTGAGGGCCAGCTAGCCAGATGGTTAGAAACCCTGAGTGCCTATAAGTTTCAAATACAACATAGGCCAGGCACGTAGCATAGAAATGCAGATGCGTTAAGCCGTATACCATGTAGACAATGTGGGTTTGACCCTGTGTTGGAAAGCCAGGGGCCGGAAAGAGATGCACAAGACAAACACAAGGTGGATTCAGTGACCTCTGTCAATGTGAACAAATTAGGAACTGAGAAAGACGACCTGTGTCTCAAGATAAAAGATGTACAAAATGATGATCATGACTTAAGACAAGTAAAAGGTTGGCTGGATAGCAAACAGAGACCTGCATATGATGACATTAGTGGGCTTGGGTATGTAATAAGGTCTCTTTGGTCACAATGGGATAGTCTTGTTATAGATGATGGTATCTTATATCGAAAGTTTGATCTTGGTACCGGTAAATCCTCCCAGCTACAGGCAGTTGTGCCGTGTAGTGAACGCCGAACAGTGTTACAGTATTGTCATGATGTTGAAACGACAGGACATTTGGGGGTAACTAAGACTTTGGCATGCGTTCGACAGAAATACTACTGGCCAGGTCTGCAGGCTGACACAAGAACTTATATTGCTGGTTGTGAAAAATGTGCCAAAAGGAAAGGTCCGCAGATGAAGAAGAGGGCGCCTATGAAATTGGTCAAGAGTGGCATAACAATGGACAGGATGGCAACTGACATCCTTGGGGAACTTCCAATGACAGAAAAGGGCAACCGGTATATTTTGGTGGTTTCTGACTACTTCACCAAGTGGACAGAAAGTTTCCCTATGCCCAACATGGAAGCTGCAACAGTAGCCAGGATAATTGTTGAAGAAGTTGTTGCCAGATTTGGCGTCCCCTCTAGTATCCACTCTGACCAAGGACGCCAATACGAGAGTGAACTCTTCACTGAGATGTGTCCTGTCTTGCATATAAAGAAAACACGCACCACGCCCTACCACCCTCAGAGTGACGGGATGGTAGAACGTTTTAATAAGACTCTGGTCACGATGTTAAGTGCCTATGTCAACGAGCATCACTCAGACTGGGACAACTACTTGCCCTATGTTATGATGGCGTATAGAGCATCAGTTCACGAAACCACAGGGTTTACTCCAAATTATATGATGCTTGGCAGAGAGGTCTCGACCCCACTCGATCTAATGTATGAAATGCCGCAGTCTGTCAAGTTCATTCCACATAACAAGTGGGCTTGGCAATTGAAAGAGACACTGGAAGAAGCTCATCGGTTTGTTCGAGAGAACATAAATACAGCCATGTTGAGACAAAAGCGATATCATGATCAGAAGCTCTCATGGCAAGTGTTTAAGCCAGGAGATGACGTATATGTCTACTTTCCTCAGCGGAAAGTGGGACGTTCACCAAAGTTCACGAGTTACTGGCAAGGCCCTTACAAAATTATCAGCAAGTTAACAGATCTAACCTACAAGGTTAACTGTGGACTTCGGGGCAAACCCCAAGTTGTTCATGTTGACAGGTTAAGACTAAAGCACAAACAGGTCTTAAGGGGCGAATTAGTGAACAGTAAGGAGGTCCAGGTTGACGCAGACCCCTCTGATAAATTGGTATTAAATGATGATATTTTGGGTAGTGAGGAAGCTGAGATACAGCAAGTTGACAATGACATTGTGTTAAGTGAAACTGACACTTGTACAAGCAGTACAAGAATTAGAAGACAGCCTAAATGGTTGAGTGATTTTGTTCAGTGGTAAACAGTGTGTAACACAATTTCTTTCTCTTTGTAGGGAAATGGCGAAAACCAAAACAACTGGTGGTGAGCCACTGAGGAAGTGTCCATTTTGTACGTTCAAGACGGGACTTCATTCTGAGTGGAAGGACCACATGGCGGAATGTTATGAGAAAAGATACTTTTGTAAAAAATGCGACTATTCAACAGACAAGAAAGTGAACTACTTGCGACACCTGAAGAGGAACCACGCAGAGCAGCCTGATGGGAACCAGAGCAGTGCCCAGCAAACTGGTAGATGCTCAGACAGTTGTGGGACAAGTTCATCTAAAGAACCCAATGAACCAGAATCATCGGACGAAGAGGAGTGGTTGTCACAGGAACCTGACATAGCCATTGAAGAGGAGCCAGAAAGTACTGAAAGCAAAAACGCCGATGAATGTTCATCTGCTCAACGCCCTCAGGATCAAGACGATCGACTGGTAGTGGATGCAACCACAAGAAAACGAACACAGCCACTGCCTGTTTATATTCCCAGCAGGACAAAGACCCCAAGGCTTGAGAATGCGATAGGTGATGTTGCAGTTCCAGTTCAGACTGTAGATAAGGGTGTTCAAACCGACCCTGTGTTGTACACTAAATCAATTAAGACGACAACTATTGTAAAGGAACATGGTCGCAAGATTGTGACAGTGAAAAGAGAGATGTTGTGACTGTAAATACTCTTTTTCATGGTGTTGATTTCTTTGAGCATGTAGTTGTAGTGTAACTTAGATCATGCGGGACGCATGTTCTTAAGGGGAGGGAAGTGAAACAGACAGTGAATTATCTCCCTTTGACTGTATAATCAAAAATAATTGTAAATATTGTAATTAATGTGTCTGTTGATTAAAAAGAGTTAACAAGAATTAATATCATAAAAGAATAAAACAAACAAAAATAGTTATGCATATGTAGATAGTCAGGTAGACTTTTTAAACCCCCTAATTAGATTGTGGTATGTAGAGTCTTGTAGCCTGTTAATATGTGAATGCTGGAACACATATATAGTGAGCAGCCACTTGGATCCAGGGTTCGTTCGTTGTCTAATTGATAGAAGTAGAAGATAGTCATTGACAGTATCACATTGGTGCTCTTGTGAGTAAGTGATTCATAGCTATAGTTAAAACGTATCTCATTTCCAGTGTTAGAATCATTAGCACTGTGGGTTTTTGATATGCAACTGGCATAATACGGCAAGTGGCTATATATCAAGTGGCATTGCAACTGGCTGATGCAAGTGGCATTGCAACTGGCTGATGCAAGTGGCAATTGGCAAGTGTCATATGCAACTGGCCCATGCAAGTGGCTATAGACAGTTGGCATATGCAAGTGGTTAGGCCAGTGACTTACAAGACAAGTTGTTTAAATTAAAGACCAGTTGAATAACCAGGGGTTCAGGACACCAGACAGGTGTATAGAATATATGTATATTTTGTAAATTGTTTAACTTGTTGTATTTCGTTAAGCACCAGACAGGTGTCAATAATATATGTATATATTGCAACTAGTTGTACTCCAGATAGGGCTTATCATTGTTCAATAAAACTCGGGTGAACTGGGCACGAGCCTAGACACACGGTAGACGCCCGGCACGTTACACTTAAAACTCCTTCGTTTTTCCTTTTCCACCACTGCATCAATGGATCATATACGTATTCGATGCTGTACCCATTGTGTTTTGACAGATAAAAGAAACAATTAACAAATACAGAATATAAATACATTTGCAATATCGCGTTAGCCTGTTATATTTATATATAAATATTATAACCGTTGCAGTGCATATGGGTAGTAAACTGGCATGTAATACGCTTTAGTTCCCAAATGAAATATGCAATATATCACTATTCGGGGGAAGAGATGGGGAGACGGCTACCCCCTGTCCGCCCCCTTATATAAGGAGTCAAGTTCATGAGAAGGACCAGCATCTTCATGGAACTTTACAATATTTACGCTTTGGAGTTGATGCGACTAGAAGTAAAAATCCTCGCCGGTATGTCACTCAAATGACTGTCCAGTGTACTCTGGTGACTTTGTTTCTATATATTCTGATTCATTGTCCTTATTATAGAAACTTCTTCATAACTGCAGTCATCTTCACCAATGTCTGACGGTGACCCAACGGACAACAAAACTGAGCCTTGTATTGCTTTCAGCGCTATACTCCATGATTAAATTATGCGCTGTTTATGTTACAGTCATGACAACGTAACAAGAAATGGAAATATTTAGTTAAAACAACTCATTTGACATACTTGTACTGAAGTTATTTTTAAATTCTAACAGATTATTATTGCAAATAAAGGGAAAAATCCTAATCTAAACGCTAACACTTTTAAATGAGTATACATACTTACATCAAACACACACTGACAACTCGCTCGTAATGATTAACTTATAAAAAATGTACATTTTAGTCCTTTCCATAGCCTGCATCATATTTATTGCCTATTCATCTAATGGAACTATAAATCTATACCTTTTTTTAATCCATGCATGTGAGACACTCAAATGTGAACAAACCTTTATTCTTCTAGATTATATAATACATGTATGTGAAAAAGATAAAGAGAGAAAAAACACACAAATCCCGTGCGCTTTAGCCATTTTTCACACACATATACAAAAAATGTACTTAGGCTGAATGCGGACATGTACGTGAAAAAGATAGAGAGAGAGAAAAAAAACCACAAATCCCATGCGCATTATACCACCTTCAAAATCACGGATTTTTCTTACGAGTCCTTTCGGATCTCCGACTCGTAGTCAATCACAAGCATTCGTAAATCACTCGTTGGTATCCATGTCTAAATCGTAACAATCCGTGTACTTTTATGGATTTGTGGAATACGTAAGGGTCCGTAAGAAAATCCGTAAATGTGAAGATACCATTAGCCATTGTTCACACACGTATACCAAGGCTGAAGGCGGACACGCTTACATAGGGAAAATAAATGTACATTGTATTTAGGTTGTAAAACAGTAGTTCTAATTCATAAAACAAAAACAAAAACCCAATCACAAATTTATTTACTTTTCCCACGTAAATATACTTTTGTATCGTTATATAATTTATTTGCGCAATACACACGCACGCTAATGTCAAATGACGTCAAAGTGCACTTTTTTCGCGTTTAACTTGTAAATTGCATTACTTTCATGAAGAAATAGGTCTATGACACTTGCCCGTACCTAAATATGATCATAAGAAAAAATGAAGCAAATATTTCAGCCTTTCTGAATATGATATACGTTTTTAAATATTGTGTTTTTCAGAAAAGATTTTACTAACAGAATATAACACAGTTTTTGTCATTTCGGCTTAATTTTCCTACTTTCTGGTAACGATGTGTGATTTTAAATGCGTGTTTTCAACTAGTTCCCAACATCGCACAGAAAAACTTTGAGTAGAAAAATTGTTTAGTTTTTACTCTACTTTTAGAAAATATGATTTGTTTCATTATATTCCAATTATTAACAAAACGCCCCCAATTTAATCCCGTCGTCACATAAAAGGCGTCAAAAGGCGTCACTGGGCGTTAAAGGGTAATGTAATCGCAAACATAGCAAAAATAAAACCCACGATATCGTCAGTGTGACTTACAGTCACGGAGAAGTATATTTCATAAATTCCTGTTTGTATAAATAATGTTCTGGTCACCAGTATACTTTAAAGATAGTACAGTCTGTATAATCTGCTAACATGTAACAACTGTAAACAAGCAGTACTAATTCCGTGGCTTCACAATATCAACACTCTTTGTCTCACAATTTACTTTCTGTTTGTAGGGGGTGGTTGGTCAGATTATCACACTTTAGTTGGTTGGAAAGAAATTCTAGGATCCTCCTCCATGAATCTTCCTGAGCATCACTGTGGGCCTTTGTTTCTCCTCCCCACAGAAAATCTAAACCTGAAACAACACATTAATACTTCCCTTAGGAGTGTGGTGATACAGTATAGTACATCTCAAAGTAAAAGATCTATAATAAAGGTCGTCTATACTCATTATACAGAAATTCTCATAATACTGACAACCCTCCGAAAACTTGACAATGGTGAGGATTTTTTTTTAAATTACTTACAAATTGGACAAACAAGAGGTCCTGTGAGCAATGCTCACTAAGAATACCCCCCCCCCCCCCCCCCCCCCCCCACTTACCCCAATCTCCCAAAGGGTGTTGTTAATAGGTATAAATTATCTCTTTCATGAGTGTAAAAAAGAAAGGGCATTACAAAAACCTTGAGTAGTCTCTTCTCTAGGAGTGTGTTTGACCTTTGACCCTAAAATCGATAGGGAACATCTTCGTTCCATGGGTAGTCCATATGTATGATATGGTGACTGTAAGTAGAAAGGATAACACTTTAGAGCCCGGAAACCATATTGCTACTTTGATGTCCAGTGCACTTGACCTTTGACCCCAAAATCAATAGGGAACATCTTCGTCCCATGGGTAGTCCATATGTATGATATGGTGACTGTAGGTAGAAAGGATAACGCTTTAGAGCCCGGAAACCATTGTGTCTAAAGACGGACGGACAGACAGACAGACAGATTGACGGACAACCCGATTCCAGTATAAACCCCCCCCCCCCAACCCCCCCCAAACTTTGTTGCGGGGGTATAATTTTAACATAGGAAATTACTGGCCACATTAGTGATTTTGTCAGAAATTTAATCCCATATCTGTTGATATTAATAACCGACAAAGTAAAATATAAAAGAAGAAACTGCTGTAAATTAGAGACACACCTTCCAATAGGCAGTAAGCATATTGTTCATTACTTGTAATTACCAAGTGATGTCAAGTGGTAAACCCAACAAAGTAATATCCTGCATCATCTAATCTGATGTTTAAATAAGTTTTTGTGTGCATTTACAAGTAACAGTCAGATCATTTTTTGTGAAATTAAAGAATTACATGTACATAAACCATTTCCTGTAAAATAACACAGATAGTGCTGAAGAAAATTATAAGCTGTAAAATGGTTTCATATATCTTATTTATTTTGATATTGTATGGATTCAAAGTCTTAGTAAAGTTTCTTATACGTCCATGATAAATGGAAAATAAGCTTCTGAGAGAAATGCATATAATTACATGTCCCCTACTGGCGCCTCCATCAATTGACGGATGTAATTCAAAAGAATGTACATTGAATGTTACTTGACCTTGAACTGTGACCTAAACCATTGGTAACAAGTCACCATGTTTACCAGTATCGAATTAGTTTGATGTTTTGTTGTTCATACAGTTGATGCATGTAGTATTTATCAGGGATGAAATAGTCTTATTCAAAATTACACTCATCGTCGGAAACCCAGGGTTGATTACGCTTCGTTCCTCTCTCCATCACGGAGAGGAACGAAGCATAATCAACCGTGGGTTTCTGACGATGAATTACACTAATTGTACGCAGAACATAACATTGTAACTATCTGTAAATTTCCACTTTTCTGGACCAGTGATTTTTGAGAACATTTTCCCTATATTTTTGCATGCAAAACTTTGATCCCCTATTGTGGCCCCACCAAACATGAATCTGCACTATCAGGAAACTTTCATGAAAATTTCAACTTTTCTGGCCCAGTTGTTCTTGAAATGAAGATTTTTAAAGATTTTCCCTATATATTCGCAGGTTAAACTTTCACCTCCTATTGTGGCCTTGTCATACCCCTGGGGGGGGGGGGGGGGGGGGGGTCATGATTTTAAGAAACTTGAATCTGCACTATGTAAGGAAGCTTTCATAGAAATTTTAACTTTTCTAGCCCAGTGGTACGTGAGAAGATTTTAAAACCACCTCACCCTATTTTTGCTTTTTTTGAGATTATCTCCCCTTTGAAGAGGGCATGGCCCTTCTTTTGAAAAAAAACTTGAATTCCCTTCACCTAAGGATGCTTTGTGCAAAGTTTGGTTGAAATTGGCATGCTGGTTCTGGAGAAAAAGATTTCGAGTGTATTTTCGCTATTTCACTATTATCTTTCCTTGGAGAAGGGTGTTTGGTTGAAATTGGTCCAGTGATTTTAGAGAAGTCAAAAATGTGAAAAGTTTACAGACAGATGGACGACGGGTGATCTGAAAAGTTCACTTGAGCTTTAAGCTAAGGTGAGCTAAAGAGTATGAAAACGAAGTCGGAGAGACTGACTGAAAAACATACAAAAAACAAAACCTGTTATCCACTTCAGTTTCACCAGCAGGGGACTAAAAAGAACTTACCAAATACTTTATGAAAGGATTTTCTGCAGTGAGGTGAGTATGGAGGCTCTATGAGGTGACCAGCCTTAGGGTACTTTATCAACTGAAACCGATGTTTATGTTCCTCAGGCACCAGTTCCATAAAATGGTCACAAGTTTCTACATTCAAACACCCATCGTCTTCTCCCGTAATGCACAGCACGTTCGCTTCACTTTCCCACGCCTACAGAAACAAAATATCTATTGATATGATTGTGTATAAGCTCTATACAAGCTGAATTAAATTGCCATGAATATTACCCCTCGACTTATACTTTTTATGAAACACGTCATACATGTAAGATGGCAATCTAAATAAGTATCAGGTCACTGATCTGCAGATCAAAGGGTTCAAATCTGCCGGATCAAGTCTTCTGTTCATATTTATTGAATTTTTTTTTCAAATCCAAAATTGCATATTTTCTGTTTTATGTACTTCTTACATATTATCATATCTTTCATAATTAATTCATTTCGTGCTGATTTGAGAAACTCTTTATAGGTGTAGTGAGCCATCTTACTGTTTGATATACATCACATGAAGGATACAACATTGATGATGCTAAATTTTCAAAATTGTTTTAAGTAAATACAACTATTTCCAATTGCAAATTTTTCATTTACAAATGTACAAAACAACACAGTCACAAACTCATTCAGAGAATATTATGATTCATAGTTGAAAGAAATACAAAGCTTTTGAATTTTGAAAACATTATACATACAGCAAAACCTGTATAGTCCGACATCCACTGAGACCAATTTTGTGTTGGATTAAAACAAGATGCCAAATTACTCGTGTAAAAAATGTGGTGAAAACAGACATAGGAATGAAAACAAGGGATGAAGTACACCGAGCTGCATCTTTTCTCTGTGTGTGTAAGAACTTGTGATGAAATGATTGTCGCCGACAATCGATTGTCAATCGTTTTTGGCTCTTCGATTCCGATTATATTTTTCATAATCGATTGTCGCCTGTACACTAATTAATATCTAATCCAAGATTCATCTGACTGTTACTCCCGCTTTTATATCGAGACATATGTGCAGGGGAGAGTCAGAGTGGACTCCACATTGAAAATTGGGAATTCAGTGTCACCAGCTAGTGTGTATACTGCACATATCCATAAAACTAAATAGAAATAACTCCAAAAATATTAAACATTATTAACTACATGTAAATACTGATTATATTGATCATTGATCGAAACAGTTCTTTCGATTATGACCGATTATCGATTATGAAATTTTCCCGATTTTTCAACACTAGTAAGAACTTGGCAATTTTCTAGTTCATATAGATACACACAAACTAGATATAAGAAAGATGGCAAGCACAACAAAAGGGCCCCACTTTGTGGTATCATTTACTATAAGTTCAAGGTCAATAACTCTTTCAAATATAGATCAATAAAGAGACTAAAATCAAACTTGATTTGTAACCATTGATGTTAGTTCATGTATAAATTTTCAATTGCTGCATGGATAGCCAAAAAAGGTCTGGAAAACAGTGGAATCCCTAAAAAATTTAAAGTTCAAGGTCTCTTTAAGATATAAGTCAACAAACCCTAAACTTAAACTTGATGTGTAACCCACTGATATGAATTTATTTATAGATTTTCAATTCAATAGTTCCAGGAATAGACAACAAGAGGTCCATGGGCCACATCGCTCACCTGAGTCACCTAAGCCCTGCTGTTCTTCAGCTGCTGTGAATTCTAAAAGATTTTTTTATGAATGCCTTCTTCCCATGAAAATTTGAACTCCACAATGTGGCCCCAATCTAACATAACTGAAAACAAGAGGTACTGTGAGCAATGCTCACTAAGAATACCCCCCGCTTACCCCAATCTCCCAAAGGGTGTTGGTAATAGGTATAAACTACCTCTTTTCTGAGTGTAAAAAACAAATGGCATGACAAACCGAACCATATTGCTACTTCGATGTCCAGTGCACGTGACCTTTGACCTTTTGACCCCAAAATCGATAGGGAACATCTTCATCCCATGGGTAGTCCATATGTATGATATGGTGACTGTAGGTGGAAAGGATAACGCTTTAGAGCCCGGAAACCATATTGCTACTTCGATGTCCAGTGCGCTTGACCTTTGACCTTTTGACCCCAAAATCGATAGGGAACATCTTCATCCCATGGGTAATCCATATGTATGATATGGTGACTGTAGGTGGAAAGGATAACGCTTTAGAGCCCGGAAACCATACTGCTACTTCGATGTCCCGTGTGCTTGACCTTTGACCCCAAAATCGATAGGGAACATCTTCATCCCATGGGTAGTCCATATGTATGATATGGTGACTGTAGGTTGAAAGGATAACGCTTTAGATCCCAGGACACCGTTTCATCAATAAGTGTAAATTTTCAACTAACTAAGTCTTACGCCGACTACGTAAATCTAGTTACGTATAATCTTAGTTTAGCGCAAACCGCGTTTCACGAAACAACGTAAATACATGCGTACGTTACTACTCGACTAAGTTTTCAACTAACCTTACGTACTTAGTTACCGCGTCCTGAGCATGCGTACATCATACTTTCGTTTTTTTTCCACTTGTTGTCTGGACCAAAATAATGAATGAAAAGAACGCAAAGAAAATGCACAAGTGGAATTGGAAGGAGACAGAGATGATCGTGTTGGCAGAGGCAGTGAAATTTTCCTATACCATACTATTTGGGCACTGCATACTAAATCAAACATATCACTCCATAAACAAAATTTGTTTTTATCTATATAGGCCTATGTATATACAGTATTTTACATTTTTATGATTTCAAAGATTATTATATTTTAAGTGCATGTAGGTCGACACGATACATCTACATTGTATCTAGAGCCATGTACCATCGTTTTGCAAAGTCACGGGGGGGGGGGGGGGGGGGGGGGGGGGGGGGGGGGGGGGGGGGTTGCAGCTGGAACATAATTAGATGTTGGCTTTTAAAATAATCCTTTGCAGTGAATTCCACAATTTTCTCTCTTTCAGGTTACATTTTCTTCAATCATGGGGGTGTTATAGTCTTCTATTGTGAGTGCCTCAAAACATTTACCTACAAACATGTGTGTGTGTGTGGGGGGTGGGGGGGGGGGGGGGGTGGGGGGGGTGGTGGTGGTGGTTAGACTGCTCATACCTCGATAAATAGTTTTATTCATAATTTCCTCTCATTCACGCAGGGTGACCCCCCCCCCCCCTTTCCCAGTCATTCCGATTCGTGCCTGATATACATGTAGATGTTTTTCTTTATTTGAGAACATAAAATATATATATGTACGGTTTATCCTGCACATCACTTATCACCGAAATTCGTCAAGTATCAAACTGCTATGAAGACTTTTTTTTTTATTTGGAAGAACTTTATTATTGTTATTTTGAAATCTTCCCCAAAAATCCTGTCTTAATAGATACATAATATAGTTATATGATGTATCTCTTAAGACGGGATATTTTTTCAAGATTTCAGACATACAATGGAAATTAGTAGATTTTAAAATAACTATTCATGAAATATACATTACACTCCCATAAATCCACCCACCATACGACAGAGATCGAATTGAATCGGGCTTGCTAATCATTTGTTCCAAGTTAGTCCGAGCCGAAGTTTTGAAGAGAATTATAGATAGCCTACATATAATACGTTCCCTTTACGGTAGACTACTTTACAAAGGGATTTGGGAATAACAATGTACATTCATCATTCATGTACAGATAGACACTTGTGAAAAATAATTATAGCCATAAATTTACTAGTTTTCAAAGGGATGTAACCCTTATGGCCTTACATATTTATCGTTGTAAATGTCTAAAAGCATTCTGTTTTGAAAAAATCGATCACGACACAAAGCTCGTCGGTAAAAATTTCATATATATCTACAAACAGTTAACAGTCGCCCATGGTTTTTGCTTACGTAGATACTTACGTAAGGGTTCGACCTGACGTAGTGTTTCTACTAGTTAGTAGAAAACTTGCGTAAATTCTAATCTTACGCCATTTGATGAAACGGATTTACGTAAAATATTTAGCCTAGTCAGAAAGTTACGCCAAACTAAGCTTCCGCAACTAGTTACGATGTTTGATGAAACGGCGTCCAGAAACCATATTGCTACTTCGATGTCCCGTGCGCTTGACCTTTGACCTTTTGACCCCAAAATCGATAGGGAACATCTTCATCCCATGGGTAGTCCATATATATGATATGGTGACGGTAGGTGGAAAGGATAATGCTTTAGAGCCCGGAAACCATTGCGTCTACAGACGGACGGACGGACAGACAGACGGACAACCCGATTCCAGTATCCCCCCCCCCCCCCACAACTTGTTGCGGGGGGTATAATGAATTCACATAACACAGAGATGCCTCAACACCATGATTTAAACAAACTTAAAGCTTTCATATATAATATAATTGAGCTTTTCTGGCCCAGTGGTTCTTGAGAAGATTTTAAAAGATTTTCCCTATATATTTACATGCAAAACTTTGATCCCTTATTGTGGCCCCATCCTACCCCCGAGGCCATGATTTGTTCAAACTTGAATCTACACTGTGTCAGAAAGCTTTCATGTAAATTTGAACTTTTCTAGCCCAGTCGTTCTTGAGAAGATTTTTAAATGAACACATCCTATTTTTGCACTTTCATGATTATCTCCCCTTTGAAGGGGCATGGCCCTTCATTTGAACAAACTTGAATCCCCTTCATAATGGATGATGTGTATGTACCAAGTCTGATTAAAATTGGTCCAGTAGTTCTTGAGAAAAAGATGAAAATATGATAAGTTTACAGACAGATGGACGGACGGACAATGAATGATCAGAATTGCTCACTTGTCAATGAGCTTTCAGCACAGAAGAGCTAAAAACAATAAGTCTCCAAACCTCATTTCAGAGACTTGTCACACCACAGAGAAAAAAAATGATATATGGTACAGTGAAATGGATTATACAGTTGTCAGATTAGACAATAAAAACAGAAATGAGAAGGAAAATAAGGTCTGAAATATACGAATACATGTATATGAAATGGGAACATATATACATTGTACCTACTCTTATGTAGTACTCATCAGTCGGCTCATAGCATTCTGTCAAAACAATACCCTCTGGTGTCGTCTTGACTTTATCAAACCTAGATCTGTCAGAAAAACATATACATGTAAACTGAATAATCATATCAAATATACATGTACCTCTTCCTGTTCCAATACTCCACATTGTTAATTTTTGATAGTGACAATACTGTATGTATATTTACACTTAGTCCATAAACTACAGATCATACACATGTGCTGATTTTGGAATAAGCTAATCTCATCCAATTACAGGGGCATAAAATTCTAAACAAGAGATTTTTGTAAAACACATATGCTCCCCATGGTGCAAAATTGAAAAGGGTTATACACACACATTTAATTGATAGTAGTATCATCAATTCAAAATATTGAGCAAACAATATCTTCCTATGTCAAGAGTGAATTGACCATGTGACCTAAAAATCAATAGGGGTCATCTACTCCTTATGCTGTACCAGTGTACCATGTTTGGTGTCAATCAAGCAAATAATTCTTAAAATATAGGAGACAATATATTACTATGTGCAGTTCATCTATTGACTTTTGATCTCAAAATCAATATGAGTCATCTTCTCCTGAGAATGTACCAGTGTACTAAGTTTGATTCTGTCAAGCAAAAGGTTTATCAAGATATTGAGTGGACAGTATATTATATGTCCAGTTTGGCCCTTGACCTTTGACCATGTGACCTCAAAATCAATAGGAGTCATCTTCTCCTGAATATACACCAGTGTACTAAGTTTGATGTCTGTCAAGCAAAGGGTTCTCAAGATATTGAGTGGACAGTATATTCCAATGTCCAGGTTAACCCTTGACCTTTAAACATGTGACCTCAAAATCAATAGGGATCATCTTCTCCTGAGAATGTACCAATGTACCAAGTTTGATGCCTGTCAAGCAAAGGGTTCTCAAGATATTGAGCAGACAGTATATTCCAATGTCCAGTTTGACCCTTGACCAATAAACATGTGACCTCAAAATCAATAGGGGTCATTTTCTCCTGAAGATGTACATGTACCAGTGTACCAAGTTTGAAGTCTGTCAAGGAAAGGGTTCTCAAGATATTGAACGGACAGTATATTCCTACGTCCAGTGTGACCCTTGACCTCAAAATCAATAGGGGTCATCTTCTCCTGAAGACGTATCAGTGTACCAAGTTTGAAGTCTGTCAAGAAAAAGGTTCTCAAGATACTGAGCAGACAGTATATTCCCATGTCTAGTTTGACCCTTGACCTTTGACCATGTGACCTCAAAATCAATAGGAGTCATCTTCTCCTGAAGATATACCAATGTACTAAGTTTGATGTCTGTCAAGCAAAGGCTTCTCAAGTTATTGAGCGGACATTATATTACTATGACCATTTTGACCCTTGACCACGTGACCTCAAAATCAATAGGGGTCATCTTCTCCTGAAGACATACCAGTGTACCAAGTTGATGTCTGTCAAAAAAAGGGTTCTCAAGATATTGAGCAGACATTATATTCCAATGTCCAGTTTGACCCTTGACCTTTGACCATGTGACCTCAAAATCAATAGGGGTCATTTTCTCCTGAAGACATACCAGTGTACCAAGTTTGATGTCTGTCAAGCAAAGGGTTCTCAAGATATTGAATGGACAGTATATTCCTGTGTCCAGTTTGACCCTTGACCTTTGACCACGTGATCTCAAAATCAATAGGGGTCATCTACTCCTTAGGATGTATCAGTGTGCCAAGTTTGATGTCTTTCAAGCAAAGGGTTCTCAAGATATTGAATGGACAGTATATTCCTGTGTCCAGTTTGACCCTTGACCTTTGACCACGTGATCTCAAAATCAATAGGGGTCATCTTCTTCTGAAGATGTACTGGTGTAACAAGTTTGATGTCTGTCAAGCAAAGGGTTCTCTAGACATTGAATGGTTAGTATATTCCTATGCCCAGTCTAACCCTTGACCTTTGACCATATGACCTCAAAATAGGGGTCATCTACTCCTTAGGATATACCAGTGTGTCAAGTTTGATGTCTTTCAAGCAAAGGGTTCTCAAGAAATTGAGCGGACATTATATTCCTATGTCCAGAGTAGATTGACCCTTGACCTTTAACCTTTTGACCTGAAAAACAATAGGGGTCCTCTTCTACTCATAACCAACCCACATATGAAATATCATTATCATCAAGTGAATGGTTCTCAAGATAATGAGCGGACAACATGTGGTCTACCGACCGACCGATAGGTGCAAACCAATATGCCCCTCTTCTTTGAAGGGGGGGGGGGGGGGGGGGGGGGGGGGGGGGGGAGGGAGGCATATATATAAGTTGTATTCACAAACATATAGTCTACAACTGCAGCATGTTCATGAGAAAATGTCTATCATTACAATTTGTGAAGATATCAAAGGCAAAAACATAGTAAATGTAAATATTGTCATTTGTTAAATAGAATAAATATCTTTTACAGATTCTTTTTCAAAATTTACAATATATAAATGTTACTGAACATTGATTGTAAAGTGTATTCTCTGATTACTTACTCTGCATTCATTATGTCCCCACCACTGTATTTAAGAGGAGCATCAGAGTAAAAAGGTACTCCACTCACTAGGACCGCAGCTCTGACCTTCAAATGAAAAGTGTCTGTTAAGGTGACTCCATACTCGCAGTTTTATCTGATACAAGTTTGAAAAGTGTATTTATTTCCATTCATTAGAGTTAAAACTAACAAATTATCGAATAAAATACATAGGTCATCACACCTTTTAAGATGAGAGACGTACATAAACAGAATCATATATCACTGTCAGAAAATTGCTGTTTTCCTTAAACAACGTTATCAAATTTTCATAAAAACTGGTTATGACGATATAGTAACATTCATAACAATTTCATGAAACTATATCTTCACAAAAATATACAAAATGTCTGTAAAACATAAAGGAAATCTATCACATAATAAACTTGATAAAGAAATCAATAGAAACAGAGTTATTGCCCTTGGATTCAATATTTTGACATGTATCATTGATTATTCCTCTATAACTTAGACTTTTGAAATAGTTTATTTCTAACAAGATTTTTTACAATAAGTATCGGAAAATACAACAACAAAATTTATGTTCCTATCATGCATAAATCTAAATAAATAATTGATTTTGCAAAATCTGATGACATCACAGGTGGGTGGAATTACTTTAACCCAATACTAACGTGCTGTAGGATGGTAAATAGGACAACTGACAGTCAATACTAACGTGCTGTAGGATGGTAAATTCGACAACTGACAGTGGCATAGCTACATTAAAGCACTGTAAGCACATGCTTACAAATTTTTTTTGGAATTTTTTCTGATTAATCCAATTGAAATAACATTCTTTTATTTTGAGAGTACTTCAATCCGGATCAAAATGAAAAGAAATAACACTGCCTCTTCAGAACACAATGTAGGAAAAGGGCAAAATTCAAAACAATCAAAAACTGTCACTGCCGATACATGTGTTCCAGACTTGATGGAAACTCAATGTGTGTGTGTGTGTGTCAATGTGTGTGGTTTTTTGTTTATTTCTTTGAAGATCTTTGTTCCTAGATAGTCAATTTCAAGTTGACAATAGAAAAAAGAAACAAGGGGGGGGGGGCATAAACCAACCAACCCCAAAAAAAAATAATAACAAGAGGCCCATGGGCCACATCGCTCACCTAAATCACCTTGGCCCATATCTGAAGACTTTCCATATATATTTGCATGTAAAACCTTAGTCCCTATTATGGCCCAAACTACCCTTTGCAAACTTGAATCTACACTATGTCAGAAAGCTTTCATGTAAATGTCAACTTCTTTGGCCCAATGGTTCTTGAGAAGAAGATTTTTAAAGCTTTTTCCTATATTTGTATGTAAAACTTTGACCCCCCCCCCCCCCACTTGTGGCCCCATCCTACCCCCCGGGGGCCATGATTTGAACAAACTTGAATCTGCACTATGTCAGAAAGTTTTCTTGTAAATATCAGCTTTTCTGACTCAGTAGTTATTGAGAAAAAGATTTTAACTATATATTTGTATGTAAAACTTTGATCCCCCTTGTGGCCCCACCCTACCCCCAGGGGCCATGATTTGAACAAACTTGAATCTGCACTATGTCAGAAAGTTTTCATGTAAAAATCAGCTTTTCTGGCTCAGTGGTTCTTGAGAAGAAGATTTTTCCTATATATTTGTATGTAAAACTTTGATCCCCTATTGTGGCCCCATCCAACCCCCGGGGCCCATGATTTGAACAAACTTGAATCTGCATTATGTCAGGAAGCTTTCAGGTAAATCTCAGCTTTTCTGGCTTAGTGGTTCTTGAGAAGAAGATTTTTAAAGTTTTTCCCTATATATTTGTATGTAAAACTTTGATTCCCCTTTTGTCCCCATCCTACCACCGGGGGCCATGATTTGAAGAAATTTGAATCTGCAATATGTCAGGAAGCTTTCAGGTAAATTTCAGCTCTTCTGGCCCAGTGGTTCTTGAGAAGAAGATTTTTAAATGACCCCACCCTATTTTTGCATTTTTGTGATTATCTCCCCTTTGAAAGGGACATGGCCCTTCATTTGAACAAACTTGAAAGCCCTTCACCCAAGGATGCTTTTGGCCATGTTTGGTTGAAATTGGCCCAGTGGTTCTGAAGAAGAAGTCGAAAATGTGAAAAGTTTAACAGACAGACGACGGACAAAAAGCGATCAGAAAAGCTCACTAGAGCTTTCAGCTCAGGTAAGCTAAAAACAAAAAAAAAAACCAAATCAAAGCTTGTTGTGATCCTATACATGTACCTTATACAGCTTGTTCCGTACAATTGCAATATAATTGTAGAGTTATCAAAACTATTACCAGAATGAAAAATTCTTGCCACTGTAATTGAAAAATATGCTCAGCTTATGGGGGGCTGCCTCCCTGAAACTGGTTCCCCACTGATTGGTGATACACATGCACAAACTTATGAGAGAAGCGAGGTCAACAGGGTACCAGTTTATGCTGCCGCTGCACCCCTGACCCCTTGCTTACATCTATTTTATCCCAAGCTACACCACTGACTGACCTTCAAAACAATGTGTGTGTTAACCCAACACTGACTGAAGGATGGCAAATTGGACCTTCAAAACAATGTGTGTGTTAATCACTACACCCCCAACACTGACTAAGTTAATGACTTGGACATATACACATAATCAAATAACCTTTGACCTTGAATTTTCAGTTTACCAAATAAATTTCCAGGTCCCAGTGATTCTAATATGTGAGAGGGTATCATGTTTGCCCACTAGGACATATGGAGTTTTCTCTAATTGCTCCAGTTTCCTCCCACATCAATGACCCCCACCCCACCCCCACTGTCATCACAACAATAGACTGCAAAAAAAAAAAAAGAGACTAGGACCCGATTGCTAACAGCTTTTTGATCTTTCATGGGTCATTCTGGTATTCACGATCTAAATCAAACAAAAAATTCAACCGCTACTTTCTTATGTAAGAATTTCTTTACATGCAGAGTATGGGACACATGTAAGTGAATGCACACAGGAAGTTTCTAATACAGTTTCATCATCCAAATTCAATGGTCTCACAAACCAAGTGAGAAATGTCAACAAATGTGAATAAACACAGAAAAAGCTTTTCACCTCATATATACTGTATCATATCCAGGATATAACTTACAAATGTGACATTGTTTTTATGTTTTCATTTTAGCAAATAGCAAAACATTCATTCCTTTTGATAGCATTTTGTATTTCCTATATTTTCATTTATATACACAATGGGGTTAAGGTGTCCCGAGTAAAATAAGAAGTAATAACAGCATATTCATATAAAAGTAAAATTCTTTCAAGCGTCGCATATTTTTAGTAAAAATCGTTTGTCAATACATAAACAAACATCGTATCACATGGGGAAATCCTTTGCTTAACTATTACGTCGTCATACAAGTGACATAGAGCTATTTTTATCCGCTAGACTTTTAGTTGTTTATCACCTCGGTACAGGTGAAAGATGCACTCAAATCATTTGCAGTTTGGGCTTGATATGTCGACATTGATATGGTAAATTTAAAGAGTGATACGGATCGGTACAATATCCTCTCAAATATAGCAATTTCCATAATCTCAACTCAAATGTTGGGCATTTTCCACATTCACATCCAAATCGTATCTAAACGAGGCAAAATATTGTACCCTCCGTATCAAAATCCTAAATCTGCAACTAGTTACCTTTCTGAATATGCCTTGTTCGAAATAAAATATCGTCATCTTTCACCTGTATTGAGTCGATATGTACATGCATTGGTTTTCTTTATTCTAAATGACTATACACACTGGGGGTGATATCAAGGTCACAAAGTGATGTAAAGATTACTTTACAGTCTTCCGTGCACACACTATATATAAAAATATAAGACTTTTATATTATCGAAGAAAACTGGGGGAAAAAATCATCTGACAAACAGATTTAAACACATACAGCTTGAACACTAGATAACGGCAATAAATAGCGATAAAATATTATGACATTTTCCCCGCGATTCAACTATAGACCTGTATGTCGTGACGTACTTTTATATTGTGACGTCATATAGTATGAAGTGCACCGAGGTACATTTTATGATGTTTAATTTTACTTGGGACACCTTAACCCTGCTGCGTACAGAAGCCACTTTTCACATATTTGATTGTTTTCCTTGTTGACTGTAAGTGAACTCTGTCCCTACTTACTGTGTAGGTATTCAGAGTAGCCATAAATGCACCTCCTACATAGAAGAGCTTTATTCTCAAAAACTTAAAGTGTATTACATAAATCCACGACTATTTTAAAATTGTAATACCTTGCCTATTATGCACATATAATGAGCATACCTTGCATGTAAAAAACACTCCAGGTGGATATAGAATTCCGTGTTTAAGGCAATCAAGTATTCTTCATCAAATCTGTTAAATCAAACGCTGCCAACATATCTATGCAAACCTCCTTGACAACTTTCAAAATATATACAGTAGCCTCTTGACAACTTGAAGTTCAAGGGACCTTGATGATAAAACTTCAAATGATCGAGAGATTGAAGGTTGGGTAAAATCTGGACCATTATGGTTAAAATTTTATAGCAACCGGAGTGCATATTTACAACATACAAATGTACTGGCATTGCTTTGACATGTTGTTCTTCATATTTTGGGGTATTTGACTCGATTTCAACAGCATGAAACTTTATCTTGCATAGGTAAAAATATTTTTTAAAGTTTATGTATTTATTTGCTTTTTATTCATTTTTTAAAAGATAGATATACATGTACATATTTACAAGACAAATCGCTCATACATAACTAAGTTTCGCAGTCACTTACTACACGGAGCACATTCGTCACAATTTCCGGTCGCTCTACACAGACCACACACTCTAATAAATAACAATATTCCTTAGCATGCCACTGTACATGTATTATATTCTCAAAAGTACTGTCTCATTGTCAAGTCTAAACCAGTCATAAATTTATCTATAGTTGAACAATGTAAAAAAAATTTAGTGCAGGTGGAAGGTTAAACTGACCAATTAAACAATGAACTATCCACCCCACAAGGAAATACAGGTCATGTGTCACCTAGATAACCTAAATTAACATGTTCGAGCTAGCCCCCTACATTCACTGTTATCCAGCTAGCTAGGTTCAAGCGGAAATAATTATACACTGGAGTGATGGGGTGTATACACTACCACCACTTCCAGAGATCGAGAATGAGAAACAATGAAATACATTTTACGGGACCCAGATTTGACTTCAAGAGATCAAGACTTCCAGAGATTGAACGTTCGAGATAAAATTTGCTTAGTTATATATTGTAGATAAAAAAATTGGGACCACATCCATGATTTCACTTGAGAAATCAAGAACTTAAAAGATTAAGCTTTGCAAGAGAAGTCAGAAAAGTTCCAGCTAAGTGCACTCATCCTTCAAACTTTTTCTTCCTGTGACCTTGGTCATAGGACCTCATCTCAAGGTCATGATACACTGTCTTGTTATTAAGTAGTCTTTGTATCAAGTAGGAGTTTTTAATGTCTCTCCATTAATACAAAGATATGGTTTGGACAAATAGTAGGACAGATGGATGGACAAACATGGTAATTCCTATATGTACAGATATCACTTAAATTTTTCTAGCCAAGAGTATGACAAAATGGAATTACATTCACAACACTAATGTGACAGTATAACATTTGACAGGTATTTCCCATGACCTTACCTGTGGCACTCGTCTACACAGCTCCAATGCGTACATTCCACTTTTGGACAGGCCTATTACACAGACGCCATCATTCTTTATGTGTGGTAGCCCAGCAAACCATTCAGTGCTCTCCTAGAAAACATTTACTGTATCACTTAATCCAGACAATCATACATATCCCATCATTCTTTATGTGTGGTAGCCCAGCAAACCATTCAGTGCTCTCCTAGAAAACATTTACTGTATCACTTAATCCAGACAATCATACATATCCCATCATTCTTTATGTGTGGTAGCCCAGCAAACCATTCAGTGCTCTCCTAGAAAACATTTGCTGTACAAGTAGGTGTCAGAATGTAAGGAAAAATAAGTCCTCACGCTTTCCAGTAAGGTGTTCCATTAAGGTGCGACTAATCCATTAGGATGCTTCCATATTGATTAAATAACTTGCACCATTTTGGTTCTTTAAAGGAAAAAGACTTTTATTTCGAATTTTCATGTAACAAGAGGCCCATGGGCCTTATCGATCACCTGAGTACTAGTGAAAAATTATCACTACTCCCAAGGGCTATGAAATCTAGAAAAAATTTCCTGTTCTGAATATCTAAGCTAAATTTAAACTGTGATGATTAAACAAAAGTATAAAACAAGATGTGCTTTTACAACTTCAATACCCTCACAAGTACATACACTGTAGCTGCAGAACTGTAGCTCTCCGAAAAAATTATGTTCACAGACTGGTCTCTCAACATAATTTTTTCGGAGAGCTACAGTTCTGCAGCTACATACACTGATGAAAGGCTTCACATAATATAATACGTGTATTAACATTAAAAGATATGACTAATTTGGACCAATTCTAGAGTCAAAACCCTGGGTTGTGAAATTCACCATTTTTTGTACATCTTTTTCTGCTATGACTTATTAGTATGCATTTTAGATTTTATACAGTATCAGCAAACTTACAGTCACATAAACACTATACACTAAGTTTGGCAACACCCTGAGGTCAACGGGGAACATGAAATTTACAATTTTGGTAGCTTTCCTGCTTTACATCTTAATGCATTTAGTTTTTCTTTACCATGTGCAGTTCTAGAGAAGATTTTTGAAAATTGGTCAATTTTAGGCAGTTTTTGCCCCACTTCTAAGTAGTGGTGTTCCAATCATTGATTATTATCGAAAATCAGTCGATTGTTGGCAAATTCTAAGCGCTCGATTATGAAAATTTTATTCCAATTAATCAGTTTTTAGATTCTGTTTTCTCGACAACTGTACTTTTTCAAGAATATTCTTACTGTGACCTATCTGTTAACCTAAAAGTCTTCTTTATCGTAATGGCAGTGCACATGAAAGCGAAAGTATTCATACCCGGGGAATAAAGCATGTTTCCATGGTCAGATAGATGTACGTTGATTCAGGCACATCCATCAAAGAGATTCTTGATACGAGCAAAGCCATTTGTGAATTACATAGATAAAACAGCATTCTAAGGCCACTGTTACTCTGCATGTGTGTATTGTGTTTTCAATTGGTGACAATAGATCTGATTTGTTTGTTTTTTTAATATTAAAATGAATTCCTTTCCTTATTTGTCATTGCTGAACGTTAATTATATTTAATGCTGGATCATCTTCAGTTAATAAGTAACTTTGATACACGGGGATATATAACTGGAGCAAACGATATCCTATTTTGGTGCGTAAACCCTTCTAAAAATAGTATTGACTTTTATATATATATGTAATGAAAGGATATTAAAATAGTAAAAGAATAACAAATACATACAGAAAATATTCATTTACACTTTCTCAGCAATAGAAACAATGAATATAAATGTAAACAATTTTTCAAACATCCCAACTTATTTTCATTATTTTTTATTATGAAAAGGGGCAAGACCCTGCAAATGAAAAGTTTATGACTACGACATCGGACAACTTTTAACAAGAAAAGTTCATTTTCCGCTCAAATGCACTAAAAACACAAAACAAATAATGCCACTTAAAACAGCACACAGCTAATTCTGAAGCCTTAAGGATTGCTTACAATGAAATAATCCAGTGAAATTTCAGTGAGATTATCTGGTAAATCTTCATATGCAAAAAATGGCAGAGCTAACACAGAGAACCCTCTGGATGCCAACAATGCTGCTCGATGATCGAATAGTCCCCCTCCACTCCCAAACATGTCAATCACTCCAGGAAATGGCCCAGGTCCTGAAATAGAAAGCACATACCACTAAAGTATTTAACTAGTGCAAAAACTCCTTACACGAAAATTTAAATTTTAAGCGTCAATTGGATATATCTGAAAGCAATAGCTGAAAATTATTAAAATGGAAAGTAAAGTCAGAAGCTGCTATTTTTACGTCTATAGGTCAGGTCAAGGTCATAGCACATGCAGGTCACATTTTGATACAAGGTACAGAACACCGTAGCCAGGCTTGTGTTGAGGACAACGACACAGGATTATATTTCCCCAGTCTAAGCACAGCTGCATTGGTTTCTAGTATATTTACAAAATGTTGGTGTTTACCTTCTACACACTGAGGGTATTGGTGTTTACCTTCTACACACTGAGGGTATGTGTTCCCGAATATTTACAAGAACTCATTAACATGTATTCCTAATCCCGACCACTAAGATCTGAAATATCACCGAGACTCACTCTTCCAAAAATTTGTACAAAGTTTTTTGGAGAACGCATGTTAAGTTGAACTGCAGCCAGTTTGTGGAATGACCTTCCGCAACATGTTAAGCTGCCAAAAACATTAAACGCTTTTTTAAAAAAAATGTTAAAAACACACCTTTTAAAAATTGCTTTCCCTGACTTTTAAGCTTTACCATTACAAATTTTTGTCAATGACTGTTTTAATGCAAATTTCTAAATCTTCTTAACGTTTTATTTCATTGATTTCTGATACTTTGCATTGTCCTCTTTAGCTATTGATCCAATTTATTTAAAATTAGATCCACACAAGATGTCTCGATATACGTGAGCAAATCAAAGGCCTAATTTTAATTAGATTGGAGACCTTGATAACCAATTTATTTCATATCTGTTTAACAAATGTAAAATAAAAGTGTACAAAGGAAAAATAGCGTAATTAACAGCTTACAATTGGAGAAAACCATAGCAACATCAGTAACACCACAATTTTTTGGTACCAGGTTTCAGCCAATGGTATGGTTATCAACCCCCAGCCAACCAATCAAACAGAATGCGCTCATTCTGGTTACAAAGGAAATAATGGGTCTTAAGACAAGTTGGTGCACACTTCACTAGTAGACTCCTTACACAAGCTGTGAAACTCACCCGGAGGAGTGAACAGTACACCCCTAACATTCCCATGCCTCACTCTCTCTCGTCGGACATTTTTATGTTTGTACCATCTGTACAAATCTAATGTAGTAAGAGGTTCTGGGGGTGGATCAAACAAACTTCCCCAGGAGTGGTGGCCTTCCAACACTGACAGTGTCACAACTATTGGTGTGGTCACATCCTTTTTCAGCAGTCTAACATTCTCTCTCTCAGAAGGTTCAGGCTTCATGCTCCAAAATAAACCCATCGGTTCCACTCCTAAAGTGTTAATATGTAGAATCAATGTAGATAATGCCATAAAAATCCTGCATTTTGAACTATTTTCACTTTGTACATTAACACAATACCAGTACCCAGTTTGATATTATTTTAACGCCTGTAAATTACCGTGTTTATTACACCCACCTGTATATGTTCCTTGTACAGAAGACTGGTTCTCCACAATCACATGACCTTGATCTGTAGCAGTATAACATCCAAAGGATGAAAACCTTAGCTTCCCTTCTTGTAGAGAGGCTTTGATTGTAACAGGGCCATTCTTGGGCAGACCATCCACTTGGATGTGGATTTTCTCATCCACCAATGCTTCTTGTGGAGTGGCCGATATTCTGACTTCAGACATATGGAGAGCTGATGTGGAAAAGCAGCTGACCCTCTGAACTGCTACCACATTTGAAAGTAATTCTGAAAATAATTTAAAAATATCAAAATGACGGGAATTATCTTAGTCAGGCAACTTCCATTCTAAAATCTATAGACAAAATAATTTCAAACAGGTTTAAGAGACAAGTTAAAGGGCTTGAAATTAACATATGCCCATCAGTCCGTGACTGGTTAAAAGTCTGGCAGACTGACTGACATTTGTTTTAGTCAATCTGATGGGACTGGTCAATTTTCTAAATCGTCATTCTGGAAAATATACTTATGAATCTTAAATACGTATTTGACATTCCTCTGTAGATATCAAGCGAACCCGATTAGTAAATATAAATCTTACATAAGGATTACAATATTGTCTGATGCATATTGAGTTAAATTACATATTTCGTTTTCATAACATTAACGAAATATGTTTTATTATTTCTGGAAAATTCTGGTGGACTGGTAAATGTTTCTGCAGACTGGTTGAAATTATACCCCGGACACCAGTTAGGACTGGACCGTGTAACCGTGTGCGATGACATAAAAAGTTAGTTTCAAGCCCTGCAAGTAGCAAATAATAATACAGTTGTGTGACAGTGGAGAGAGAGAGAGAGAGAGGAGAGAGAGAGAGAGAGAAAGAGAGAGAGACAGACAGAGAGAAAGAGAGACAGAGAGAGAGAGACAGAGAGAGAGAGACAGATATACAGACAGAGAGAGAGACAGACAGAGAGAGAGAGAGTCAGAGAGAGAGAGAGAGAGAGAGTAGTGCAAGAAAAAAAAACCAAAAGAACATTGGATTGTGGAGCAACACTGGCAAAACTGAGTCAGGTGATCATTAAAAATAACCACAGGCATGATTGGCAGGAGGCCGACAATCCCCATTTAGGGTGTCCGTCAACCTTTCTATTCTGATCAATGGCACAGTTCATTACAGTGCTGAAACTTTGACGACTATACAATGACATGTATCAAATGAATGTGGGACATTTCAACCCAAGGGACGTTTCAACCTCAAGGACGTTTCACGACCCTAGAATATAATGGGTCGAAACGTCTCACCTAATTCTTTATTGATATATGGGACATTTCAACCCAAATTTTAATCTTAGACTCTCTCCCTCTCTCCATGTATGCAGTGATTTTTCTACATTTTTTACAAGGGTCCTGTGGCTTTCAATTTGGGGAAAATTGTCAACATTTCAGTCAAATTGGGAAAAATCAATTTTATCTTAGTTAAGTTTTAAATTCATATCAAACATTATGGTATCTTTACTTTACACATCTAATTTTCTTTAACCTTCTAAAATTTTCAACTATTCTATCCAAATCATTCCCATAACTCTTTGTTAAGTCTTATGTATATAATTCACATCGAATGTTTATTTTTTTTCAAATACGTTTTCCTTTCATAATTTTATTATTGGGAAAAATGCAAGCTAAATTGGGAAAAAATTGACAATTTTTAGGAGGGGAAAGGGCCGAAATTCAGACCCAAAAAGGACCTTAAAAAATCACTGGTATGTATGTGTATATAATTTTTTTTGTTTTATGTGTATTTATGAATTGATTTTGGAATGTCAGTGTTATGTATTTATGATGTTAAATAAAGATGTTTCAATGTTTGCCACTCGCGTTGTTAGTTATGGAGATTTTGATTTACATAATGATTTTCGCAAAGTTTGAAAACATGCAATTTCATTGGAATTCATTATTATATTAATTAATTGTCGCTGTGACTACAAAGAGCAGCATGCAAGATAACTGCGATCAAACATGACAAAATTGGCGAACTCGAAAGCAAAGTCTTTAAAAATAATTAAGAGGCAGTGTTTGGCGTGGAGACGATAATAATGAGATCAATGTTTACACATCCAAATACATATGAAAGTCACCCCAAACAACCTTCGTTGCACCCAAAGAGTTTGCAATTGACGATTCAAGATACCTGGTAAGTTGAATTCATATTATCATACTAAACACTGATTTGCACATAAGCGTGACATTTCCTCATTAAAAATAGGCTAAAAGCGTCAGTCAAAACGAAACACAATTGATCATCTATTGGATAGGTACATATCTAAGGAATATATTTCCAAGTTTTCTGCAGCACTGCTCTAGAAACATATCTCTTCGATTCACCAATAGAAAAATCTTCATAGTCAAAACCGGCTAAGTTATCTTTTTATCTAATAAAAAAAAAGATAGACCTAGTATTTGGTCAAAAAGCCTTTAGGGTAGAGACTTCACATGCAGTTATCAATTAAAACAAAAAATTAACTTTAGGGTCGAAATGTCTCTGTTATGGAAAAAAAATATCTTATTGGGTCGAAACGTCCTAGTTATATAGTGAAAAAAATGAGTGGGACGTTTCGACCCAAAATGGGGTCGAAATGCTTACCGGGTCGAAACGATTACTGGGTCGAAACGTCTTTTAGGTCGAAACGCCTTTGAGGTCGAAACGTCCCATTACCTATCAAATTCTAGTGCATGCATAGTTTATATGCTGATATACACGTGATTGTCATTGAATATGTTTGCCAGTAGGTATGCCAATATGCAAAGATTATTTAATCAATGAAAACATATATTTTCATATATAAAGCTATAAAGCTAGGCATCTTACCACCTTAAATCAATTTAAAACTAATTAAAAGTTTTATTTCCACTTGGTCTGGCCCCACATGTAAGTGTAAATCATGCAGATCTTAGGTCCAGTTTACGTAGCTTTATATGTTGCTTCTGCTTTTTTTATCTATGCAGCATTTATGTGTGTGCAGCAAATAATAATTTGCATGGCTCAATAGACCTAAATCTTTTCTAGTTTATTATTTATTTTTTAGTTAATTTCATCAGTAATGAATTTTTAAATATTTATACGATTAATTTACTACCATTATTGATTTTAATTGTATTTAAATTATTTTCAAAATTCTTATACTATTTATCCAGCTTTCTACTTGAAACAGCTTACACTTTTCACAATATTAGCAACAAACATAGCTAATTGGCTTGAATTTTAATGATGATTTTTATATACACATATTCTTGCTTGTAGTATTTTATTTCTTCCTCTTAATCTTATGTTTTCGTATCTGTATATTCTTGCATGAAATGTTTTATTTTTTATTCTTTTGTTAATATGTGATATATGTCTGTGTATATGTGTACATGCATGCTATGTGTCTTTGATATACGTGTATGTGATAGTCGGGTAAAAAAATCGGTTAAAAAGCTCTACAGAGCTTGTGTTTGATATGTTGAATGTATATAGTTCCGACTTTAAATAAAATTTACTTCAGGCCCTACTTTACTTTTGGTGGGCAGTAAATCTAGTACTGCCGACTCCCGATGGTCCCGGATTGCTATGTTTTAAAGATAATATTAAAACCGGCCAACAGAATTACTTCATACTTCTCGGGAACAATCTTTATGTCCAAATTGATGCGTACAATTAAAAAAATCCCAATAATAATAAGTATAAATTCTTAAACTTGAAATCTTACCTACTCAAAAGCGGTAAATCTAGTACTGTGTTATAAATACAAAAACCGAAAACGGACACCGATACAGGTACGGTTAACAAACATAGCTCATAACACAATTAATATGATCCAAAGAAAATTACCATTATAACGGAAACAAATTACTTTTAAAAATTAATAAAATTTACCATTATTAGGCATTCTTTGTGTTTCTAAATCATGGCAGAACTCTAAGCCACATAAATTATGTGTTTTCCCCGATTCTACAACATGGACGTAGTTCTACCGTAGAGCCCTCATTACAAATTAAATTTAATTTGATGAATCTTAATTACACATTTATTACTAATTGTCTTGAAGAAATATTCTATTTTACATATTGTTCTATTTGTTTTTTAGGTCAAAATTAAGTACTAAATCATGTGTTCTATTTTGGTTCAATGTACGTTTATTTATTGCAAAAAATAATTCTATTTAAGAATAAAAATAAAAGATACGGTATCTAATTCTTTTTTATAATAACAGAAAATATTCAAAATGTATATGATTTTGTTGATATGTGATTTTTAACAATGTTTTGATTATTTAATTAACAGTTATATAACAAATTCTGAGCCTTAATATGTGTAAATTTTAATCATTAGAAAATCAAGATAATAATAATAATAATAACTAGACACGATCTCGTTGCGAGCAACGAGTAGGTCTTCCGTCCGATTTGTTGATGCACTCGGAGTTAAAAAAAAAAAAAAAAGACAAAGGAGTCCCAATTTAGTTTCCGACTTTAAGACACTTTAGATATAATCAATTTTTCATATCATAAGCTTCTGAAGCAAAGTTGCGGTGAAATTCGTTTGAAATTCGACTCTCCAGGCGAGCCATAAGGCCCGCGGGCCTATTTCTTGATGTCATTTGTTAGCCCTCTATAGACTCAACAACTTTAGTTCTATATGTCTTTACAAAATATTTACCTGTAAAAAGTTATTGAGATCGACCGATATGGACAAAAAATCGACTCTACAGGCGAGCCATTAGGACCATAGGCCTATTTCTTGATATCAATCGATAGATCTCGATAAACTGAACAACTTTTGTTCAATATGTCCTTACAAAATATTTACCAGTTACAAGTTTTTGAAATCGACAAAAATCGACTCTACAGGCGAGCCATGAGGCCCACAGACCCATTTTTTGATATTGATCGATAGGTTATGACACATTGAACAACTTTTGTTCAATAATGCTTTTCAAAAAATATGTCGTTTTAAAGATATGAGGCATCAAATATTTACGATTTTGGCCCTTAAAATCTCTAATTACGTAACATATGACCTACTTTTTGATTTGATAAGATCAAGCTCGTTGAGATGAACATTTCCGCTTCTACAACTTATTATAAAATATTAATAGTTTCTGAGATATTCTCAAAAACATTTGGACCCTTCTGAACCCCTAATTTAAAGGGCCAGCCCGTTTTGCTTGATGTCGTAAGAAAGGCCTTGTCATTTTAAACATTTTTTGCTCAACAAGTATTTAGAAATTCTTTACCATTCTCGAGTTATCTCTACAAGAAATATTTAGGGGCCAAACTGTAGCTCCCTAACGGGGCCACATAGGGAAAAAACGAAATGTACATATTGTTTAGATTATCATTCTGAACAACTTTTGTTCAATAATGTTTTTCAAAATATTTGTCGTTTTCAAGATATGAGGCGTCAATTATTTATGATTTTGGCCCTTAAAATCCCTTATTATGTAACATATGACCTACTTTTTGATTTGATAAGAACAAGCTCGTTTAGATGAACATTTCCGCTTCAATGACTTATTACAAAATATTAATAGTTTCTGAGATATTCTCATAAACCTTTGGACCCTTCTGGGCCCCTAATTTAAAGGGTCAGCCCCTTTTGCTTGATAGCGTAAGAAAGGTCATGACATTTCAAACATTTTTTGTTCAACAAGTATTTAGAAATTCTTTACCGTTCTCGAGTTATTTCTAGAAGTAATTTTTAGGGGCCAAACTGTAGCTCCCTAACGGGGCCACATAGGGTAAAAACGAAATATGCATATTGTTCAGATCATCATTCTGAACAACTTTTGTTCTTTATTGCTTTTCAAAATATTTGTCATTTTCGAGATACAAGGGGTAACAAATTTATGGTTTTGGCCCTTAAAATCCCTTATTACGTAACATATGACCTAAATTTTTATATGAATAGATTTGGATTGTTGAGATGAACATTTTTTGTTCTTTGACTTATACCAAAATATTAACGATTTTTGAGATATTTGATCTAGACTTTGAGCCCTTCTAGATCCCTAATTTAAGGGGCTAGCCCCTAAATCTTGATATTTTCGAAAAGATCTCGTAAATGTGCACAACTTTTGTTCTACATGTCTTAACAAAATATTTGCAAGAAAAAAGATATTGGAGATCAAAGGTCAAAAATCGCCGAAATCGGCGACAAATTTTGGCATCCATTTTTTCAGGTCCAGGCGAGCGTTTAGGCAAATCGCCTCCGGTAAAATCGAATCCCCCAGAAATCTTCTAAAATGTTTACTCTATCTTGTGTAGAAATTTCAAGACTCTAGCTTCAAAACTAACGGAGATGTGTGGACAACAAGGCCCTTCAAAAAGTCACTAAAAGAGAGATAACTCCTGACCGGAAGTGACGTCAAGCACGAAATTTTGCAAGCAAAGTCTCGTCACCAAAAGACATCTGTCCTGAAAATTTCGTGAAAATCGATCAAGAAATGGCTGAGAAAAACGCGTGTACTACCAAGGAAAATAATAATAATAATAATAATAATAATGAAGAAGAAGAACGCGAACAATAATAGTAAGGTCTTCCGCAGGAGACGGAAGACCTTAATAAATTCTTTTATTTAGACAGGATAGCACAATTAGTACAAATGACTAGTTTACATTGTGGTCCTGTATAAAACATATTCACAGACAGATAAATGAGAGAATAGAAAAATAGATAACATAATATAAAATATATACATAAAATATACATACGATATCACTGGGGGGAAAAAAACAACAACAAAAACAAAACATATACATCATATCTATATATCACTTATTTGAGTAATAATGCTGCAAATATGCTGATTTAAAAGATGTAACAGAACCACAGTTTCTGACAGACTCAGGCAACTGATTCCATAAAATTGTGGAGGATACCTTAAAAGACCGTTTATAATATTCAGCTTGAACTCTTGGTAAATATAAAATGCCACTATCGCTACTTCTTGTTGTTCTGGAACTATTAAACTTGGCTGACAAAACTAAAAGATAAATTAATTTCTTTATGTACATGTAAAATTGGTCCTTCAAAATTCTTATTAGATATTGTTTTGCTGGGGAAGAAAAAAATTCAAACCCGAGTTTAGAAAATATAATAAAAACATTTGATTTTAGATACAAATATATAATATTTTTAAATAATAGATTTTCTCTTAAATAATAGAACACCCCTTGGAATTTCGAAATGTCATTTCTTTTTTATTGATTTGCCCCCATTAACACACCCCCCCCCCCCCCCCCCCCCCCCGAAAAATTTATTACACCTAGGATTTATTGTTGTTCAAAATGTATAGGCAATGTGGTTTGCCTCGCATCAGATGGTAATTAAACTGATTTGCTATGTAAAGGTTTTCACTTTCATCCGAAGTGGAAAATTGGTTATAAATGACCACTTTTGAGGATCGAGGCTGTTTAGTGCGGGAGATCGATAAACACGTGTGAACAGTCTAACAAGTTTAATAAAGATGGCAGTCAAACAAAATACAGTGCATTCTGGGAATAGTTCAATACACACATGAAATATCGCGGGAAATTCAAACTGGGAAATAATCTTTAAATGTATTATGCTATTAATATATTATAAACATCTCCTTCCTTAAGATTATAAATCTCAAAAATTTATCTTTACCAAAATTAGGAATAGTTGAAGCAAAAATAGATGTACAGTACATAGGAATTGAATTTTTCAATGTATCAATATATCTTTATATAATGATTAGAGTTGACTGTCTTTATAACATAATTACATACAACTGTGTAATGTCTCTATTCACTTCCAGTGAAATGTGCAAAAATGAATACCATGTACATTAAAGTAAATGAATAGCAAAATAGCAAAACTGTTCAAAATGTCTGACATGACTTATGAATAAATTCACAGCAAATAGTCACTTAGGTAATTGGGGCGTTTTATTTCGCGACCACTACGCCTTACGGTAGCTGGTGGAGTGCTACTCTGTGGAATGTTCGTAACAGAGTTTCATTGGTAAGTGGTGTGGTTGTTTCGGTACACAGCGATTCCTCTGAATTCTGGTTCCCCATCGGAATTTCCGGTTCCGGTTCCATAGCGGAAGAACACTGAAAATCACTTGGCACAGATGAATCTTGCATTTCATCATTGACATGAAGCAAGTGCTTACGATTTCTCCTGAGGTCTCCACTGAGAGTTTTCACAAAGTATGAGCGGTTCGCGTAATCAGCAGATGTGACGATTCCTGCCTCATCCCAAGACTTTTCTTTATCAGTTTTCACCCTAACACGGTCACCTACGTAAAGTGGTTTTAAAGTGCGAGCTCCATGCATACGATTGAAGTTTACACGCATCCTGTGTTTGGATTGTCTGTCCTTTTCCCTAACTTTTCCTAGGTCCGGCCATCCAGGCTCTAGTTGGTCAGAACAAATCGGAACGGTAGTTCTGATTTTACGTCCCATGATGAGTTCAGATGGACTAGTACCTGTCGCATGTACGGGGGTACTGCGGTAAGCCATTAGGGCTAGAAATACATCCGGCTGTTTGAGTATTCGTTTGGCTACTTTAACCGCACTCTCTGCCTCTCTATTTGCTTGAGGATAATGAGGACTGGAGAATGTATGATGAAATCCATAATCAATCGAAAACTGTCTGAATGATTTCGAACTGAACTGTCCACCGTTATCACTAACAAGTTCCTCGGGTATGCCCCATCTGGCAAACATATTCTTTAATTTGCCAACTACGTGATTACTTGTGATATTGTCCAGGTAGGCAATCTCCAAATACCGAGAAAAGTAATCCATCACTACAAGGTAATTTTTGCCCTGTAATTCGCAAAGATCAGCTCCAACCCTTACCCAGGGACGACTAGGAAGCTGAGTAGTTTTAAGTGGCTCACTACGCTGTGACGGATGGTTGGTATTACAAAACTCGCAACACCTGATCAAATGTTCCAAATCACTTGATAATCCAGGCCACCATACTGATGACTTTGCACGCTCTCTTGACTTGTTCAGTCCCAAATGGCCTGTATGTATCGCTGCGAGTACATCAGCTCTCAGGGATTCTGGAATCACTAGTCTGTCTCTATAGAACAGTATACCATCAGACACTGAGAATTCGAATCTTGGCGCGAAATATGGTTTCAACTCCGCATACAATGAATTTTCTTTTTGCGGCCAACCTTGCATAGTGTATCTCATGACGTCAGGTAGAATCGGATCTGAAGATGTTTCGTTACGAATTTCTTCCAATTTCTTATCTGATAATGGTTTCGTATTGACCACGGACGCTACGTATGTGGTAACATCTTCAACAGTATTGCTTTGATCACTGATATTGAGAGGACTTCTCGAAAGCGTATCTGGAACCACGAGCTGTTTTCCTGGAACATGTTTCGCTACGACATTGTACCTACGTAATCTCATCAGTAATCTCTGGCATCTCAATGGCGCTTTATTGAGATCTTGAGTATTAATCAGCGGTACTAACGGCTTATGGTCCGTAATCAGTTCGAATGATCCAATTCCCATGAGGTATCGGTCGAATTTCTCGCATGCCCACACTCCGGCCAAACATTCCTTCTCAATTTGCGCATATTTACGCTCTGCCTCGGTAAGTGTGCGAGACGCAAATGCGATTGGTTTAGTCTCTCCATCCACAACTTGAAATAGCGCTGCACCGATACCGAAACTACTTGCATCCGCACTAACGATAGTGGGTCGAGTCATATCGTAAAATGCAAGTACTGGCACTTCTGTAATGAGTTTCTTCACACGGTCAAACGCACTTTGCTGAGATTCATCCCAAGTCCACGCTGTGTCTGATTTTAACAGATTATTGATAGGGTTCATGATACTGGACAGATCAGGAACAAATCGACCAAGATAATTGATCATCCCGATAATACGACGCAACTCACTGATGTTAGTCGGTGGTGGCAAATCCAGAATAGAGCGCACACGTTCTGGACTAGGTTGAACACCTCTTTCGAGATGATGTGTCCAAAATATTCAATTTTCTCCTTTCGATATTCGCACTTGTTGGGATTTAGCTTGATCCCTGCATCTCTAATACGATCCAATGCTGCTTTTAATCTGCGGTCGTGTTCATTGCGTCAAGATCCATAGATGATGACGTCATCTATTATCGACTCTACGCCTTCCAACCCAGATAGTACTTCTCCCATGCGCCTTTGGAATATCTCAGGTGCTGACGAGATTCCGAACGGTACGCGCGTGTAACAGTACCTTCCAAAAGGAGTAATAAATGTAGTCAATTTTTGACTGTCCTCGTGCAGTTTAAGTTGATGAAATCCTGATGCTGCATCCAATTTAGAGAATATGGTCGCTTCGCTTAATTTCGGTGAGATATCGTCCAGATTCGGTAGCATGTAGTACTCACGTTTAACGGCTTCGTTAAGACGCTTCAGATCGATGCAAATACGCACATCACCATTTTTCTTTGTTGCTGGAACAATTGGTGCACACCAGTCAGTAGGTTCATTAATTTTACAAATGATACCATCATTTTCTAGTTTGTCGAGTTCTGCTTTCACTTTCGGCATAAGAGCGAACGGTATTCGTCGAGCAGTCGTAACACAATACGGTTGCGCATCAGATCGGAGAACAATTTTCACTGGGTCACCTTTCATAGTACCGTGATGTTCTATGACACTTCCTATCTTCTGAATGAGACCCATGGTAGACGCAACTGATCTTGATAGAAGATTATTCTGAGAGTCGGTGCTTGGAATCACAACTACGTGAAATGAATAAGGATGATTCTTAAGTCGAGTAGTAACCTTGAATTTTCCAAGTGAGTGAAGATCACCGTTTGGCGTTTGTAGTTTGCTGTTGTTCACATGTAATTTTGGTTGAAATGGTAGCGATTTGTACGTGTATTCTGACATGATGGAAATGTCAGCACCAGTATCAATCTTGAACGGAATCTCTGAACCACAAACTTTAAGTTTAACAAACCACGGTTCTCCCTCGTTGCACGCGGTCACTGAACCTAGAAAGTAGTCATGATGATCATTGTCGTCGTCGACAATTTCACGAACACCGGCAACAGTGTTGGAACAACAGCACACTGCGAAATGATTCCTACGGTTGCACTTTCTGCATCGCCGTCCATGAGCTGGGCACTGACCCTCGTAATGTTTACGATTGCATGCTCCACACAACGGTAAATTCGCATTCTGTCGGTTCTGATTATTAGATCCTCTGCCGCGACTAGACTGTCTCCACCGCGAGTCTGTTGCGCACCTCTTCCACGATTTACTTGGTGTGGCGGATCTTGAGTATGACGTTTCACCCGTAACGCATCCAAATTTTTGGATTGTAGATCTCTAATTTGAGATTTCACTAATTCAGAATTCCTGGCCATTTCTGACGCTTTCTCAAGAGTCAAATTCTTGGTTAGCTGCAGTTTCTCTGATAGTCCTTTGTCGTTGATGCCAATAACAAGTCTATCTCGGATTGCCTCGGATCTGTTAGCAAAATCACAATGTTCTGAGAGTTCATGCAGTGAACGAATAAAAGTTTCGACTGATTCTCCTTGAGCTTGCGATCTCAGGTGGAATTTGGCCCTTTCGTGAATCACGTTACGTTTGGGTACAAAATAGTCATCGTACTTCTTCAGAATTACCTCGAACTTTGTCTCATCTTCCCCGTCACCAAATACGAAAGACTTAACTATGTGTTCCGCCTCCAGTCCCATGGCATATATCAATGAACTAATTTGGATGGCTTCATCCTCCTTGTCAAGTTTCGTGGCGGTTCGGTACCTGCAAAATCGCTGTTTCCACTCCGGCCACTCGCTTGGTCGGCTAAAGTCGAACGATTCTGGCGGGTTGAATTTAGGCATAATGGTTCAGAATATCGGAAATGTCACCTGAAAAACACTTACAGTCTCTAGGCGTTTCCTTACTGTGTTAAGTCTTCTGACACCATGTTTAGTGCGGGAGATCGATAAACACATGTGAACAGTCTAACAAGTTTAATAAAGATGGCAGTCAAACAAAATACAGTGCATTCTGGGAATAGTTCAATACACACATGAAATATCGCGGGAAATTCAAACTGGGAAATAATCTTTAAATGTATTATGCTATTAATATATTATAAACAGAGGCAACATTTCAAGTTTAAGAATTTATCTATATATCATTGGGCTTTTTTATTGTGTGGATCAATTTGGACATAAAGATTGTTCCCGAGAAGAATGAAGTTATTCTGTTGGTCGGTTTTGATATTATCTATAAACAATCCAGGACCATCGGGAGTCGGGAGTCAGCAGTACACTATATAGGCCTACATGTATATTTTGGAATCATTAAAACTGTGAAAAAGAAGAAATACTTCTAGTAAAACATAAAGATTTATTCAACATCGTTTTTTCTTTTTAAATTATGTTTCTAAGTATCTTTTTAAATCATGCATTGAATGAAAAGTGACCGTTTTCGGTTTTTGTATTTATAACACAGTACTATATTTACCACTTTTGAGTAGGTGACATTTCAAGTTTAAGAATTAATACTTATTGTTATTGGGTTTTTTTTAATTGTGTGAATCAATTTGGACATAAAGATTGTTCCCGAGAAGTATGAAGTAATTCTGTTGGCCGGTTTTAATATTATCTTTAAAACATCGCAATCCGGGACCATCGGGAGTCCGGAGTCGGCAGTACTAGATTTACCGCCCACCTTTACTTTCTAAATCGACATTTCGATATTATTTCATTGCAATTCTAACGATTTTAATATTTTCCAAACGACATCAGAAATCGAATTAGAAACGTATTTTTTCAGACTGTTAATATACGTACTTCGCATAACACTGTCTATGGTAATGTGTCAAACTTTTCCTGCAACACCTGTGGAGTTCGACATCCTATTTGACCTATATATCGGAATCTTCGAATCGAAAGTAACAAAGTTCGGTGTGCCGATCCCGATTAAAATTTACGCTATTTTAAAATCGAAAGTAGGTACAAACTTTGTCCGAATCGGCAAATGGCTGTAAACAACGTTATGCGAAGTATGTATATGTATCTGTATAGGTACGTTGAATCACCACTTCTGGCATATGATCAACGAAATGTTGATACCACGTATGTGTATTAAAGAAGTTCGTACCTGAGATTTGGAGTAATGTCAATTTTTGGGGAAGTATATTTTTGATTTCTACATTAAAGGTGAATTAGGAAATTAAAAAGAAAAAATGGGGTTGCAACGCTTGTTATTGAGCTACAGTGTTCTAAACATGATCCTTTTGCACTTAAGATTTATTCAGTTAAACTTGATTTGTCTGTTGGTGTCAATACAACATACATGCAAGTAACACAAATCAATCATTACATAAAATACCCAGAGTTCCGTGCGCTCCAACACTACAGATAAAAAAAAAAAGAAGTATAATACTAGTAATGGAAATAAATAATGACCTTTTTACACTTGATTGATTGTATTTTGCTTAAGTTACGTCTCGCTCAAGAATTTTCCACTCATATGGAGACGTCACCAAGACCGATGAAGGGCTTCAAATTTGGGCCTATGCTTGGTGCAGGGTTCTTTAGTGTGCCACACCTTCTGTGATACAGGTTACCCGTTTTAAAGGTCATATCTCCGAGGACCTGTGACATTCACACCTGATGCCGAGCGTTTGGCGATGGAACTGTCACTCCCCTTTTTACCGACTCGGGTCTGTCACGGCCGGGATTCAAACCCCGGCCCTCTGCATGCAGGGTGAACGCTCTAACCTCTCGACCACCGCGGCGGTCTTTTGCACTTGTAAAGTATTTGATTTCAATTTTCCAAAACGTAAATAGATAACGTCTGTCATTTGAAGCAAAACATCCGGTTATACTCCCAAAAACATCAAAGTTATCCAGACTTATCATAGAGGATGCCCATAAATCTACTGGCCATTTAGGAAATAATTCAACTTTGGCCGTCCTTAGGCAACGATTTTGGATTTTGGGAGCCTCGGATCTATTCAAATCCATTGCTTCAAAATGTGTAATTTGTCGGAAGTACCAATCTTCAGTTTTGCAGCAAAAAATGTCAGATTTGCTTAAAGAAAGACTACAGCCTGACCAGCCACCATTTTCAAATGTTGGAATGGACTATTTTGGTCCTTTTGAGTTGAAACGAGGCAGGAGTACTGTTAAGAGATATGGAGTGATCTTCACCTGTATGGTTTCACGTGCAGTTCATCTAGAGATGGCATTTTCATTAGATACAGATTCAATGCTATACGTAGGTTTATTGCAAGGAGAGGAAAACCAAACTGCATTAGATCAGACAATGGAACTAACCTTGCTGGTGCCGAGAAGGAACTCAGAGAGGCGATACAAGCATGGAACTCAGACAAGATTCACAATCAGTTGTTGCAAAAAGGGATCCAGTGGGAATTTAATCCACCTTCAGTTTCCCATTTTGGAGGATTCTGGGAAAGACTCATACGATTAGTAAGAAAGGTCCTATACTCAATCATGCAAGAGCAGGTTATACGTTTGGATGATGAAGGACTACAGACACTATTTTCAGAAGTAGAAGCAGTACTCAATGGAAGACCCCTTGTAGAATCTCCTAACAGCGCAAATGATTTAGAAGTGCTTACGCCAAATCATCTTCTTCTCTTGAAACCGGGTGAGCATTTTCCTCCAGGAACCTTCTTGAAGACTGATAGTTACGTGAAGAGAAGATGGAGACAAATACAGTATCTTGCGGATGTATTTTGGGCAAGGTGGACCAAGGAATATTGACCTCTTCTCCAGAGAAGACAGAAATGGTTGAAACCTAAGCGAAACCTGCAGATTGGGGATCTCGTATTAATCGTTGAAAATACTTCACGAAACAAATGGAATCTGGCAAGAGTAATTGAAGTGCAATCTGATTCTAATGGCATTGTGCGTGTTGCGAAGGTAAAAACAGCATCGACAACTTTACTGCGACCCATTTCGAAACTTTGCCTTGTTCTGGAATCGGACATTGAAATTTAAGTGCTGTACAAGTGAAAACTGCTGTATTGTTGTTGAACCTAAATGACTTTTCACAATAGTGTATGGTTTCACAAATGATATATTGTAAAATATGTTAAGGGGCCGGTGTAAAGTATTTGATTTCAATTTTCCAAATTAATCTGATTGTATGTAAATAGGTTTTCCAATTTTGTCAGGAAGTAATTTTTTATGTTGACCTGATTTGAAACGCGCCATATTTGCTGTACTCACTGTGGTGTGCTTGAGCTGTTTTCTTATATTCAAAAGACGAAATTCTTCAAAACCATGCTTCAGTTTTAGACACATTTAATATTCCAGTCAATGGGTCGAATGAATATGAGTTACCGTACCCATACTGGATTCCTAAACTACATAAAAACCCTTACAAACAAAGATACATTGCTGGATCCAGTAAGTGCTCTACCAAGCCCCTATCTTTGCTCCTCACGAAAATGTTAACAGCTGTGAAGGAGAAACTACAAACTTACTGTGCGACTACATATGCCAGAAGTGGTGTTAATCAAATGTGGATTCTAAAAATTTTTAAAGAACTTTTAGTAAACTTGAAATCACAGAATTTTCCCCAAATCAATAGCATTAAAACCTATGACTTTTCAACACTATACACGACCATTCCTCACGATAAATTAAAGACTAGACTTTTTAACATCATAGACAGTTGCTTCTTCAACAAAAACGGAAAACGGAAATATTCATATCTAGTGATCAGTCATTCAAAAACTTACTTTGTTAAACACCACTCTGATTCCACGCACAAGTACTCTGAAGTTGAAATAAAAAATATGCTAGAGTTCCTCATTGACAATATCTTCGTGGTCTTTGGTGATCAGGTCTTCCAACAGTCTGTTGGAATTCCCATGGGCATGAATTGTGCTCCTTTGTTAGCTGACCTGTTTTTATATTCATATGAAGCAGAATTTATTCAAAAACTTCTACGTGAGAAGAAAAAATCTCTCGCTGTGACCTTCAATTCGACTTTTAGATATATCGATGACGTTTTGTCTATTAACAATGACAGCTTTCATTCATAGGTCAATTTGATATATCCCTGTGAGCTCGAAATAAAGGACACCACAGAATCGTCCTTTTCTGCTTCATACTTAGATATTTTATTGAAAGTAGACATTAACGGCAAACTGACAACTCAACTGTATGACAAACGGGATGATTTCATCTTCTCCATCGTCAACTTCCCACATTTATGTAGCAATATTCCATTATCACCTGCATATGGTGTTTATATATCTCAACTGATTCGATATGCAAGAGCTTGTTCTGGGTATAGTCAGTTTTTAAATCGAGATAAGCTACTGACAAACAAGTTGATGGTACAGGGATTTCAAGAGTCTCGATTGAAGTCAGCATTTCGCAAATTCTGTGGTCGTTATAACGATCTAGTTCGTCAATACAACCTCGCATTGGGTCAAATGCTGTCTGACGTGTTTCATACCGATTGTTAAGCCGTTCTTGGCACACTGATTTGACTGCGGATAACTCCGTTTACCTGATCAGGATATGGGGCTCACGGCGGGTGTGACCGGTCAACAGGGGATGCTTAGTCCTCCTAGGCACCTGATCCCACCTCTGGTGTGTCCAGGGGTCCGTGTTTGCCCAACTATCTATTTTGTATTGCTTGTAGGAGTTATGAGATTGATCACTGTTCGTTATCTTCACCTTGCATTCAATGATGTATCAGAAAATAATCACGGTAATTATCAATTTAATAGTGTTGTTTTAATGTGTAAACTTGATATGTTTCTTTATAGTGTATTTACAGTTATTTATAAAAGGTAAATTGTCAGTTCAAGTATGTAAACAAAACTATAACACATGTCAGAGTGTAGATGTCACATTTCATTTTGCTTACCTTTCTATAAGTCATGCATTAATTGTCAATTTATGAAGTATTATCAGTTAAGCTCAATATTTCAATCAGTAATAATTGTTAATCATATCTGAAAGTACAATATTTACATATTGTACAACATAGTAAGTTTTGTTGTTTTCTGTATTGTAATCAATCTTTTCCTACTTCAAATAAAGAATTACAGAGATGGAAACGAATTGGCAATTATTGATATTCCAACATGGAAGAAAGATAGACAGAGTCAAGGCACTACAGCACTTGAAATACGAAAAAAAAAATTATGTTATCATTTGAGGGTTTAAAAGGACATATTAGGAGCAATATATCAATTTCTAAAATTTCACATAATTTTCAAGATCTTGTCTTAAAATTTAAAATGGAATTAAAATGATCGAACACCGCAAACGGTACAATATACGCCCGTCGGACAGTGAAATTCAACCTGGAAGCATATTGTGCACTCTGAATTGATACAATTAACACACATTCTGAACAGAAAAGCCTTAAAGTGGGTCATGGTGCACCAATCCATCTGACATGTGACCTGATTATGTATTACATTTTCACCGACATTGAGGTTGTGACAAAATGTTGCTGGAATATCTATATGATGATATAAAGTCCAGGAAACCATTTGATCTACATTTAGCCCTAAAGTATGTCGTGGTGCACCAATTAAGTTGAAATGTGAACTGATTATGTATTTCTCTGAAAGGGAGGTTGTGACTAAATTTCAGAGCAATACCTGTGACCATACCCCAATAAAATCTGGAAAACTGTTTGACCTACTTCTAACCCTAAAGTACTGTAGGTCATTACATGTGCGCCAATCCAGCTGAAATGTTAACGGCACTTGTCTTTCTCCGAGAGGAAGCCTTTGACTAAATATCAGGGCAATATCTGTATCCGTAATGAAAAAAAGCTCAGAAAACTGTGTGAACTATTTTTAGTCCAAAAGTATGTCAAGGATGGACCAATCCTGCTGAAATGCAAACTGAACTGGTATTCCTCTGAGAGGAAGCCTTTGATTAAATATTGGGGCAATATCTGTATCCGTACAGAAAAAAATCCTGGAAAACCATTTGACCTATTTTTTCCAATAAGTAGGTCAAGGATGGACCAATCCTGCTGAAATACTAACTGAACTTAATTGTATTCCTCTGAGAGGAAGCCTATGGTTAAATATAAGGGCAATATCTGTATCCGTAATAAAAAAAATAAAAAAAAAAGGCCGGAAAACTGTTTGATCTATTTTTTCCAAAAAGTAGGCCAAGGATGGATCAATCCAGCTGAAATGCAAACTGAACTTGTATTCCTCCAAGAGAAAGCCTTTGACTAAATTTCAGGGCAATATCTGTATCCATAACGAAAAAAAGTCCGGAAAACTGTTTAACCTACGTTTAGTCTTAATGTAGGCCACAGCCAGCCGGACCAATCCAACTGAAATGCATGCAAACTGAACTTGTATTCCTCTGACAGGAACCTTATGTGTAAATTTCAGGGCAATATCTGTAGGTGTAAGGAAAAAAAGTCAGAAAAACTGTTTGACCTACTTTTAGTCCTAATGTAGGTCACAGATGGACGTACCAATCCAGCTGAAATGCAAACTGAACTTGTATTCCTCTGAAAGGAAGCTTATGTGTAAATTTCAGGGCAATATCTATATTTGTAACGAAAAAATGTCTGGAAAACTGTTTGACCTACTTATAGCCCTAAAGTAGGTCAAGGATGGACCAATCCAGCTGAAATGCAAACTCACTCTTACAATTCTTGAGGGAGATATTGTGACCAAATTTCAAAGTTGTACATGCATCCGTTACGGAAAAAAGTCCGGAAAACATTACCCGGGACGGACGGCCAGCCGACCAGCTAAAGACAGGCGTATAGAAATTCAACATAAAAACGTGTCCATGCCCAGTTCATGCCATTCAGTTGACAACATTACTTATGGCAAGTCAACGAAAAGATCTGCAAGTCATCATAATCATCTGACAAGTCGACATTTTGACTTGTCAGAAAATTATGTCGACTATAGTCAGAAAATTATGTCGACTTGTCAGATAATTATGTTGACTTGTCTGAAAATTATGTTTGCCAGGAATGGCCTAACAATAGGTAAAAAGCATGTCAGACAGCATTTGACCCAATGATAGGTTGTATTGGAGAACTATATCAACCACAGAATTTGTGAAATGCTGAAAGACTTTTGAAACCCGTGTAACATCAACTTGTTTGTCAGTAGCCTGCCTCCATTTAAAAACTAATCATACTCCGAACAAGCTCTTAAATTGCGTATCGAATCAGTTGAGAGATATAAACACCATATGCATGTGAAAATGGGATATTGCTACATGAATATTGGGAAGTTGAAGGTGGAGAAACTGAAATCATCCTGTTTGTCATGAAGTTGAGTTGAAGGCTATCTGATAAACATGTACCATAAGATATATGATACACTAAAAATGAACAACGGCACGAACAGTGAATTGTTAAATTTTTGGGATGACCTGTCCCTTGCTCAGGACAATATCAGAATATTTACATAGAAAACTAAATAGAAAAGCAACTAAACTAACACTAAAACTAAATTACAAAAGCTGAAAACAAAGAAAATGTCCACATATTGATTGATGTTTTTCGCCACACTCAACAATTTTTCAGTTATCTGGTGGCACCCAGTTTTTATTGGTGGAAGAGAGAACCCAGATACAATGTACCTTGGAAGAGACCACCGACCTTCCGAAAGTAAACTGGGAAACTTTCTCACTTACCAGCATGAGCGGGATTCGAACCCGCGCCGACAGAGGTGAGAGGCCGTGTGCTTTTGAGTGTGATACTCTAACCACTCGACCACAGAGGCTATAGAAAAGTCTAATTCTGATCGAGGGTCAAGACTGAACTGAACAGTTTTGCGCTGGATAAAGTCAAAAACAAAGAACGAATTAACTATTAACCAGTATAATTAAGTGGTATGTTAACTTGCTATAATGAGTATTGTGTACCTGGACGTGTAAAGTTATATAACTAGTGTTGAACTGTGATTCAAAAATGAAATAATATAACCTGTAGTGGTGACCTAGCCAAGTGCCCATCACACTCGCACATTGCTTAACGTGTGTGATGAAGAGAGACACTTTACCATATCACTGGAAATTTAAAGCTAGCTCACTAACGAGGCAGTATAAGTTCCCTCTTATACTGTCCGCTACAATAATATGAAAAAACAAGAGTACCGCCAACGGTACATTACGTTTTCCTGTAATACTTTGACCTTGAAAACTTAATAGGCATCTTCCTCTCATCATGGTGAACAACCGTACAAAGTTTCAATATGCTGGAGCTTACAGTTTGGTTTGTATCCTGCCTACATTTCTACTAAGTGATACTGCGACCTTGACCTTTGATCTATAACATTGAAAAACAATAGGCATCGTCCTCTTATCATGTTGATCGAATATACCAAGTTGCAATATCCTGGAGTTTACGGTTCGGTTTGTAGTTTGCCTACAAGGTTATCCTACTAAGTAATACTACGTCCTTGACCTTGGACTTCTAACCTTGAAAAACAATAGACATCTTCCTTTTATCATGGTGATCAAAGGTAGCAGGTTGCAATATTCTGAAGCTTATGGTTTGGCTTGTATCCTGCCTACAAGGTATTCCTACTAAGTAATACTGTGACCTTGACTTCTGACCTTGAAAAACAATAGGCATCTCCCTCTCATATTGGTGATCAAATATTCCAAGTTGTAATATCCTGGAGCTTATGGTTCGGTTTGTATCCTGCCCATAAGGGTTTCTTACTAGATTCTCCTACTAAGTGATACTATAATCTTGACCTTAAATACAATAGGCATCTTCCTCTCATCATGGTGATCAAATGTACCAAGTTGTAAAATCCTGGAGCTTACGATTCGGTCTGTATCCTGCCTACAAGGTTCGGACGGATGGACGGACGATGTCACACCATAATACGTCCCGTCTTTGACGGGCATATAATTAAATAGAATTATATATATAAATTAATACAATTTGTTATAGTAAAAACGTGGGGGGGGGGAGTAAATAGGGGAATTATAAGTCTGGATATCATAAATAATAATGAAAAGTAAATCAAAATTTATAACATTGACTGCTAATGATGATGCTGTGACAAGAAGTAGAGGTGAAACTGAAAGTGTAAAACAAGCAGAACAACACTGAGTAATAACTAAGGGAAGCTAGGTCACATTCATTCTGGTGAAGTCATTGGGTTTGTTCATGTCATTGGGGCGGAATGACGTCAGTCTATGCATCCAGAATTTCTCCTTGTTTTTTTCTCCACATTGTTCAAGTGAATATTATGGTCAATAACCAAAACCGTCATATCTTCCCATTTGTGTCCCACGAGATTAAAATGCTTGGCAACACGTTCTTTGACATTTTTGGTTTTAATGGTAGACGGGTGGTTATTGATCCTTCTACATAGGTGTCCAGTTTCAACCACATATTTTTGGTCACAGAACTTGCAGCTTACGAGATAAATGCAGTTGTCCGTACGACAGGATGTGTCCCCAAGTATTCGGTAGCATCAGTTGGCGATCGACAGGGCTCTTAAAATTGTCTGCTCACACTGTGTTTGCACATCAGACATCTGTCATCAATGGTGATTTCTTACCAGAAGAGGAAATCATATATAGTCAAAGTACGGCGTATTTGTGGGGATACTCACAAAATCCTTTATTAATGGACAAAAAACTGTCCAAATCGTCACACATACACTCCATCTTCACAAGCCAAGGGTTTTTGGTCCACTCTGCTCACATGGGGAGCGGAATGGACCAAAAACCCTTGGCTTGCGAAGATGACATACACAGAGAGAGATTTCCTACTTTGTTGTTCTTCAATTAACATGCATTGTTGCACATATTCTAAATGGATATCTATTTGTTTTGATGAGACCATGGCAGATATCTTGACTTCATGACTCTACAATATCAAAAATAGAATATTGGTCTCATTAATGAATTCTATATGAGACCAAGGATGATGTCTGGCTATTCTCTGGCTCCTGAAAATCAGAAAAGAGTGAATGCATGGTCTTTTGCATGAATTCTTAAGATGAGATCATGACAAATATACGACACAATTCTTTGTTAAAATAAAAGATAAATAATCGGCTATGTATATGTTGTAGTATGCCTAGGTGTTCCTCTTCATTGTGGAAAATAACAGAAATAAATAAAACTTTTAATCATCTTTACAATCATTTTTTAAAAATTGTCATTATGATAATAAAAACTCAATATACGACAACACTGTTGTGGGGGGATGTATTAGGCTAATTATATATGCACATCAATATCAAAACGACTTCTAGTGATTTAAAAGAGCATTCATATTTTAAATTTAGTGTTTTATTTTCCACAATCTGGAGTACTAACTACATAATTCCAAGTGATCAGATGAGACTGTGGTCTCATCAACAGCTTTTGCCTATATACATGTACCTCAAATAAGTGTGTTATCTAGTTCTATCAGGGATTCTCCACTGCTTGTATTTTGCTTCACCTGAGATAACTAAAGATTGTTTATATGAAAATGGAATTGAAGTATTGTACAAAATATGTCAAGTCTATCCGATAAACCATTTAGGAGTTTAGGAGGAGAAGCATTCATAAGCTATTTTAACATCCTCTACTCCTCTTAGATCCACTATAACTTTTAGGAAAATAATTGGATCCTCCTGTCCCAATAATATGCAAATCTACAATTTTTAAATGGCAATGAAGCATTCTACAAAGTTTCAAGTCTATCCGATAAGCCATATAGGCGGAGAAGTGTTCACAAGCTAGATTTTGTGACAGACAGATGGACGGACAGAAAGTACAAAAAACATGTCTCCCTGAAAGAGAGGAGAAATAATTCCTGTACTAAACACCCTAAAGCCTGTTACTACTCCAAAGCATTTTGTTCTGTTCCATGCAAACTGTTCATCGTTCCATATAAACCGTTCATCATTCGGTACAAACTGTTCACCCTTCCCTGCAAACCATTCATTACTAACTGTTCATCGTTCCATACAAACTGTTTATCGTTCCATACAAACTGTTCATCGTTCCATACAAACCGTTCATCGTTCCATGCAAACTGTTCATTGTTCCATAAAAAAACGTTCATCGTTCCTTACAAACTGTTCATTGTTCCTTACAAACTGTTCATCATTCCTTACAAACTGTTCACCCTTCCCTGCAAACTGTTCATCGTTCCTTACAAACTGTTCATCGTTCCTTACAAACTGTTCACTGTTCTGTACAAACTGTTCACCCTTCCCTGCAAACTGTTCATCATTCTGTGCAAGAATAATTCCATACAATATCAAGCCTTGACCATAGATATGTACAGACCATTCAAAACATGCCCTTAGAAACTTACAGGCCGTGCAATTCATCTGGGACAGGTGCCATGATATTGTTGGGAATTTGAGCAATTACAGTATTTCAAAATTTCTCTACGATGGACTTTCAACAGTGAAAATCTGCACATGAGCATTTCTTGTTATTTTGAAACCACCAGAGTAAGATCCGATACATCCTTGAAGCCATTTGGTAGCAATCTAATTAAAATCAAATCCTTTGATACACTCATCTACTATTGCTACACATCTACTATCGCTACATACTTTGATGAGTGGATCAAAGGATCAAATTTTAATTAGATTGCTTTGGTATAGTCTCCATTTTGCCCTCAGTATTTTTATTTCTTTTGTATATAGCAGAGACACAAACACACATGCATATATATATATATATATATATATATATATATATATACATAATAATTTGTATAAAAAAAAACCTCTAAACACTTTTGTAGAAATATTTTGACCGTGTTCCCGGTCTTCTTCAGTCACAGTAAGTATTATAAATATATATATACGAGGGTTGTCCCAAAAACTCATAGACAATGTTAACTTGTTTATTAGTTAGAAAAAAAAATATTGATTTTCTTTTGTAATTTAAAAGCATCATTTTGGAGTTTTGTTTACAAAGTTTCATAATATCTTTTTTCATGATGACGTAGAACGCAAATAAAAAATATATGATCATAGTTGTCGGCGCACAAACTTCATCTCCGTCCATTACATGACGTTATTTACTTTCAGGATTTCGCAGTTTTTCTTTTCTTTTTTATGGCCTTCCCATTTTCGGTTCTAATGTCATTCCCTTCATACATATCTTGTGCCATTTAAACACTAATGCCCACTAACATTCTGGTGATCTGATGTGCTTTCCATCTCTTGTTTCTTTGAGTGGGGGGTCAAACAATGGCCTACATAATATTTTCTCGTGTGCCAAGAATGGCGTTGACATCATCATATCGCGCAAATTTCATTACAGGTACCTTTATAAATGACATCACTTCTCTGCCGGTTATGACGTCCTGTGGTTATAAAACCAGTATGTTACGCGAAAAAGATAACTGATTCCATCGATATAAATTTGAATACGATATATTTAATATGAAACTAATTGCTTTCATCTAAATCAGCGGTATAAAGAAAATATCTACTTATTTTTTTATGTGCACCAACAATGCAGATATATATCTTTTTATTCAGTAACATCCCATTTATCTCCTTAATTACTTATTTCAAATTTTATATTTTTGTTTAGAATAAGTAAAAGTTTTCCCATATAAAAAATCTTTTGGAGTTGATGCACATTTCAAAAATCATTAACATTGTCTACGACTTTTTGGGACAACCCTCGTATATATGTCTCCGTACATATAGGAATAATTGATTTTGTCCTGTTACACTTGTTTGATCAAGTTTCGTTTTTCAATGAAAAATATTATCAAAATTAATATCGGAACCGTCTGGATAATGCAAAGACCGACCTGCATGTGTATAACTTGTATATATTCTGTGCATTTAAAATCCCAATTAAGGTGTTTTTATTTATTTTCAACAACAAATTTAAAGAGGTCAGCTAATACAGGTATTTGAAATTAACAACGGTTTTGACTTCTTGAAGAAGTTGTGAAAATCAGCCGGGGCAATTTAAACAAGATATAAAAAGTAGTGTTTATGATTTTTTTGTCTCTCAAAAATGAATGCGTAATATGCAAATAGTTTTCTTTAGGTTTAAAATTGATGAAAATACAACAATGCCTGGTGCAGAGGGCAAATTTGAAAGTTTTCAATTCCAATATATTGTTGTAGATATCCTCTACTTTTCATCCATATCCACGGGTAGTATTTCTTCCTAAGTTAATGTAATTGCAAACATAGCGAAAATAAAACCAACACAATATTTTTTTATTTTGTTTTATTATAAGTGACTTACAGTCATGGAGAAGTATATTTCATATCTCCCTGTTTGTATAAATAATTTTCTGGTCACCGGTATATTTTATAGACATTACAGTCTGTATAATCTGCTAACATGTAACAACTGTAAAAAAGCAGTACTAATTCCGTGGCTTCACAATATCAACACTCTTTGTCTCACAATTTACTGTCTGTTTGTAGGGAGTGGTTGGTCAGTTTATCACACTTTAGTTGGTTGGAAAGAAATTCTAGGATCCTCCTCCATGAATCTTCCTGTGCATCATTGTGGGCCTTTGTTTCTCCTCCCCACAGAAAATCAAAACCTAAAAAAATATTGATATACCTCCATTAGGGCATTGTAAAGTGAGGCGATACAGTATTATAATAGAAATCGAAGTAAAAGAAGAAAGACTGTCATCCTATGGAATAGGGAATACCCAAAATGTCATGTAAATCAAACCCTTTTTTGTGATTACCTCCCCTTTGAAGGTGGCATGGCCCTTCTTTTCAACAAACTTGAATTCCCTTCATCTAAGGATGATTTGTATCAAATTTGGTTGAAATTGGCCCAATGGTTCTGGAGAAGATTTCCTATATATCAGCATGTAAAAATTTGATCCCCAAATGTGGCCCCACTCTACCCTCGGGGGCCATGATCTGGACAAATTTGAATCTATTCTGTCTCTATATCAGGAAGCTTTCAGGTAAATCTCCACTCTTCTGGCCCAGTTAGTGGTTCTTGAGAAGATTTTTAAAGATTTTCTTCATATATTCGCATGTATAACTTTGATCCCCTATTGTGGCCCCAACATCCCCTAGGGTTAATGATTTTAACAAACTTCAATTTCCAGTATGTAAGGAAGCTTTTCTGTATGTGGCCCAGTGGTTTTTGAGAAGAAGATTTTTAAATGACCTCACCCTATTTTTGCATTTTTGTGATTATCTCCCCTTTGAAGGGAGCATGGCCCTTCATTTTAACAAATTTGAATCCCATTTACCCAAGGATGCTTTTGGCCAAGTTTAGTTGAAATTGGCCCAGTGGTTCAGGAGAAGAAGATGAAAATGTGAAAAGTTTATGATGACACCGCGACCACAATGACAATGACAGACAATAACGGACTAATCCAAAGCTAGGCTCAGTTGAGCTAGAAATTGAAGAAAATCAAAATCCTTACCACTGTACATATTCAATACTAATACAAACACTCTGTAAAACAAGATGGTACTCACTCGAAAACTGTAGTAGGAGTTAGACAGACAAATCATGTACCCTTCACGTAACATTAAATGTAAAATAAAGGGGCATAATTCCTGCAAGAGAGGCGGAAATGGATAAAAATTTCAACATGATCTAGAATGGCCCACAAGGAAGCTGCACAACAAGTAACAAGTACTAAGTGTAATTTGTAGAACTTTGCATCAGGTAGTATCAGCCATCATCATACACGTACTTTCTTTGCATATAATATAAAGAAAGGATCTTAGCTTAGAAAAGAGGTAGATAGACAAACTAAGAGTTCTGTGTGTAAAATATTTGACCAAGTTCGACAACCTGTAAATATTTAAAACGTCAAAGAAAATTTAAAAAATGTTGAGAATTATTTCCTTGCACTGGGCACATCTTCAAGTTGTTTACAAATACCTAGCTAGCTTACATCTAAACTTTGAAAGAAGTTAAAAGGACAAACCATGTCCTTTATTTGATACAATACTTCCTCAAAATGGATTAAAAATCCTTGCCACATGCACATCTTCCACACCCATGTAAATATTCTGCAAGATAAGAATTTAGGTCCTCACACTTGAAAACTAGATGGAAAAATAAAAGACAAATCATGCACTCTCAATGTAATATAATTCCTCAAAACTGCATGACTAAATTCAATAACCTGTAATTTTCTCAGATATTGAAGGAAATCAAAATCCTTGCCACATGCACATCTTCCATACCCATACAAACACTCTCTTAAACAAGATGGTCCTCGCTTGAAAATTGTGGGAGTTCACTGTACAAAATTATGCATCCTCTATACAATAATTTTCAAATAAAGGGGCAAAACTCCTGCAAGGGAGGTCAAAATGGGTCAAAATTGCAACATGATCTAGAGTGATCCACAAAGAAGCTACAAAGCAAGTTTCAGCTTGATATGTGACAGAAAGATGAAATTAGAAACAGAAAACCCCCAAACAGACAGACGGACGTACAGACATCACTGTACACAATATGTCTCGTCTAAAGACGGGTGTATAACAATGCTCAACCAATGTAAGCAAATAACAATAGACCAACTGAGAAACTTGCGTGATCTAACGATGCACTTTCGAATTATATCTAAAAGAGTATGTCTTTGAAACTTAGAATATACAAATTTACAAAATATACTATGGTGTGACTGTATCATCTAACAATAATTTTAACCTTTATAACACTTATATCAATCGATAAAGCAAGCATTTTGTAAGTGTTGTCCATGACTAGTCTCAAATCAAGTTGCTGCTTAATTAATATTCTGTGTGAATAATCTTTCGTCAACAGTTTATTTATTCATTGACAAGATAAAATGATTAAATAACAATAAAAGAAATATAGGAAAATAAACTTTGATAAGTCTATATGTATGTTACTGATACCCTATGTGACATCCATTCTTGATATTTCAATTGAATCATCTTTTGCATTTTCTTTGATTTTGATATTCAAAACATGTAAATAATCATCTGCACTGTTTGTGAGTGAATATAATTTTGGACAATCGGGCAGATATCATTATTATCAAATACCAAAAAATACTGTTTTTGATATCTTCGAAGATAGATGCAGCGAATCAGACAAACTCTATCACAAAATGAAATGCCTTAAATTATGTACATGTATCTCACACAATAAAAAAAATTACAGAAAACTATAGGCAGAATACAAGAATTAATTCAGTCAACCATGAGATGAAGTTTAACAATTTTTCTTAGAATAAATATTAATTAATTCAACGGAAGTGAAACATGAGGGTGGAGCTACCTTAATTCAGTAAATCAGTCAACCATAAGACTAAAGTTTTACAGGTTTTTTGTTTTTTTTTTTAGAATAACCCTGTGACACAGATTCCTAAGTTAAGAAATATAGAGAAAAGTTTGCAAAACTACAGTTGGCTCAATGTTCCTTAAATCTTGAAGAAAAAATCAGTCAACTGTGACGAAACTTCATTTTGATTTGTAACGATATATTAGTGAATCACATACCAAATTTCAGCTTCCAAAATCAAAGCATGCAGGTGAAAAAAAAGTATGGAAAACAAACATGGATGAATTTTATTCAACCATGCAACTAAGTCTTAAAATCTTTGTGAAACTTGATCTGTATCTATACTCATTACTAGGTGACAAAATATCAAATTTCAGATTCCTAAGTTAATGCATAGAGGAAAAAAGAGGCCCATGGGCCTAGAATCGCTAATCTGATACATTGTAGAACAGGCAAAACTATAGCCATGAAATTCAAAAAGTATATCACAGTGACCTACTTTTTAATTGACACACTCCGAGGACTCAAGATACATCAACTCAAACAGGTTCATGATTCTAGGCCTCTTAGCATTTGATTTAGATATAGCTTTGAAGTTAAAAAAGTAAATCAAGGTGACCTAATTTATAGTCTGCACACTCCGAGGACTCGAGATGCTTCAACTGACAAAGTTTGATGATGTTAAGTCAAATAGTACCTGAAAATTTAAATGTAACTGTCCAAAAGTAGGTCACGGTGACCTACTTTTGGTCGACACACTGAAGACTCAAGATGCATCAACTGACAAGTCAAATAGTATTCAAATATAGCCGTCAAATTCCAAAAGAAGGCCACAGTGACCTACTTTTTGGTCGACACACTCCAAAGACTCAAGATGCATCAACTGACAAAGTTTTATAATTGAAGTCAAATAGTATCTGAAATATTCAGATATAAACGTCAAATTCCAAAAGTAAGCCACAGTGACTTACTTTTTGGTCAACACACTCTGAAGACTCAAGATCCATCAACTGACAAAGTTTGATGATTGTAAGTCAAATAGTGTCTGAAATATTCAAATATAGCCGTCAAAATCCAAAAATAGGTCACAGTGACCTACATTTTAGTCAACACACTCTGAAGACTCAACATGCATCAACTGACAAAGTTTAATGATCATAGCTTTCATAGTGTCCAAAATATGCATCTAAAATTGAAAACGTGAAATTTGAATGTCGGCAAAATTCAAAAAGTAGGTCACTGTGACCTACTTTTTTATAAATATGTTTTGAGGCCTCTAGATGCATCACCTTACAAGGTTTAATGATTCTAAACCTTTCGGTATCTGAAATAACAACCTAAAATGTATTCATAAATGATTAGCCATAAAATTCAGAAAGTAGGTCATGGTGACATACTTTTCACATGACGCACTTCAAAGACCCATGATCCATCAACTGACAACTTTTGATGATCATAGGCTCAAAAGTGTCCAAGATATGCATCAAAATCCATTGAATAATAATTACCTACGAAATTCAAAAAGTAGGTCACCATGACCTACTTTTGAGACAACAAGATATTAGGTCCTAAGATGCATCAACTGACAAAATTTGATGATCCTAGTCCTTATACTAAGCAAAATATCAAAGTTTTAACAAAACAAAATTTAAGGTCAACTTTGAAGTGACCTTGAGACCACACCCTTTGCCCCCAGGATGATGCCTTGAACAATTTTTTATCTACAACCTATCCTCATCCTTATGCATAAGTTTGGTGATAATTTGCCTAGTGGTTCTTTAGAAGATTTTTTAGCAACCACTACTTTTGT